>NC_087064.1:23828412-23924366 GCF_963678635.1 Symsagittifera roscoffensis
GAGTTCCCGCAATTCATTTCAATATGTAGAATACAATTTGAACAAATTTACGAACAATATCTATTCTTTTTCATAGCTCAGATAATATTTTATCTTGTCCAGTTTTAATGTTATTATGGTGTGAGCAATTTTAGTGGAGTTTATTGGGAAGGGTAGTTTGACTTGTGTGCCGTTTTCAGGAGTAAAGGACTTAGTGAAGACTCTTATATAGGTCTTGCTGATTTTTTTTGTTTTCATGAAAAGTCTTAGTAGTCTCTAACAACTACAGATGTGCAATTATATAAAATGAGGCATTTATGAATGCACTGAGATTTATATGCACTTTTGAATTTAATTCAAATTAATCTGCTGAAAGTGTCGTAAATAGCACTCTCCAAATACGAACGCGCAAATTTTACAAGAAATGTGAACGATTTCTTGTTTCGAAAGTGGGTTTAAATTTCTGGATTTCCACCTAAATAAAAACTTTACGTGTTGATCCAGTTTTCTCAAGTTGGGGTTTTGTTATCAAAAATGCCAATCGGAAATCGTTCTAGAAATTCAAAGAACTTAGAGGGCATCTATTTTTTTCTTAGAAATTGAAAATTTGAGATTTTTTCACCGAAGTCAGTATTTTTTGATGTTTACTTGCGTTCATTGCTCTTTTCCAATCGTTGATTGGCTATAATGTTATTTTTTTTTTCATATTATTGTTTGTTTATTTTGTGAAGACAATTTTAGTAACCTGTGTCTAATGTATATTAAGGTTTTTGAACGTTTGTATAGTTCTATAATCACACCACGAAGAAGAAACTACGCTAAATTGAAGATATAAGAAAAAAAATTTCACCGCATCACACCACAGTTAAAAACAGAACGAACATTTTGAAACATTTTTTCAGGCTCAATTATATATTTTTTGCCATTTCTCTTATGATTACTTTCACATTACCGTTCATTTTGTTTGTTAAAAGGAAGACAAACTCCACTATCAAACAGCGTAAGGGTAGAGATCTCGGACGATGTGATCGACTTCTAATTTCGAATGTGGAATTTATTTTTCAGATTTCACAGTGGAATAAAAACTTTAACTATTGATCCAGCTTTCTCAAACTGGGTTACTTTTATCAAAAAAGTGCCGAGCGTAATTTTTTTTAGAAATTCAAAGTCTCTTAAGTGCATCTAAATGTTTCTTTGAACTCGAAAGTTTTCAAAAAAAACAAGTAAGATTTTTTTTTATGTTCGGCTCTTTTCCACTCACCCCACATTTGAATTGCAATTTTGAAAAACTACTTAAAGGTTGTCATAGCTTTCTGACCTTTTGCATGGTGAACAAATTAATTGTTGTTCACAGATTTGTTCTTCATATCTTGCATCGTAGCATCACGCGTTTATCCATAATCACACATAATACAATTAAAAAAACTTTAAATGTATTATGATTAATACTCTAATAAAATAAAGTGGAAAAGAACCTTCTGTTTCTTTGATTTCATTTCTCTTTTCCAACTGTCATTTTGTGTTGTGTGTTTTATCGCAAGTGGTGCGAATCTCAGTTTCACCTCTGTGTCAAAAATGGTCAATCATTAAAGCAGAAAATCTTCGTCGCAATACACGTTTTCCGCGCTATTAATGATAAAACTAATTTCGAAGCAAAAAGTCCAATGTTCCATCGCCGGTATGCGAGAAAGAATCCTCCGAAACGCGTTCCGCTGGATGCCTTTTACATGAATACAGAGTAATGTTTTCAGGAGCGTTTATAACTGTGTAGCAGTTTCGTTATTTATCTAACACGTACATCCAGCGTTGACTTAGCCCCTACTTTTTTTTCATCGAGACACGAAAATTTTGTATCACCTCATTTTTCAACTTTAAATTTTTGTACTAAAATTTATGTATGTTTTTGTCGTGTCACAAATAGTCGGAAGCTCAGCTTCGACTCTGTGTGCAAATCTCCATCTTTCCCATTCATTAGTAGGAACGGTAGTAGTGGAGACTCTTATATGTCTTACTGATTTTTTTGCTCAAATAACTACAGTTGTTCAATAACTACAGTAATTCAGTTTTTTTTAATAGTTTTTTTTCTCACCTTGCAGTTTCCGTCTCATCTTCAGTTCGTTTACTCTTGTAACTTACTCATCTCTTTTTTCAGATTGTTTGAAATGTATGCGAATACTTTTGACACAGAGTTTGATAGCCAGCAAAATGGTCCGATCAATGCGCGGAGTCAGCGAGTTGCGAAGGGCATTAATAGCCAGAATGCGTATCATAACGAATACTTATCTCTTGTGAAAGAAGCTGCGAGCAAAAGATGGGTCTTTCATATGCCGGGAGATGATGTCTCTTTCAACTTCCAATATAACAATTGTCGGTGGCCGAAGAGCATGTGTTGCTGCTAAATTAGACCTAAAACCAGAAGATAGCGTTCTCCTGAACTTTGGCGAGATAACCGATTATGCTTATTTAAGTGCCATAGTAGAAGCAAAAGATTTGATGATGGTCGAAAAGGTGGTACACGACAAAATAAAGGAGAGGACAAGAGCGCAGCCAGATGTGATGCTCAAACATGTGAGCTTCATAGAGTACGTTGACTTTTATTCTTCAATTTCAGCTTTTTAACATGAAAAAGAACAATATCATAAAAAATATATTTTTGCCCAAAAATTTCAATCCATTTTTAATTAGCATCTTTTTGTGTTTATCTGGTTTAGAGATCGTGACTGTGACAAAGAAAATGCTGCATGTTTTGAAAATGAAGACCGGCAAGATGTTGGAAGCGTTGCAGCTGTAGAAAAGATTGTAGCGTCAGGCAAGGCAAAAAAGCGAAAGACTGTAAAAAATGCTGATGAAAAAGTTAACAAAAAGAAGCCAAGGATAGATCCCGAAGTCAATTTGGAAGACGACCTTGAGCCCAATGTCAACCTACTAGACAATTCAGCGCCCATTATTTCGGCTAGTATTCTTATGTTTAGCGGAGGTTTGTGAATCAAAAAAAGAATTTGAACTGAAAAACTGAAGTGAGGTTTTAATTGCAGAAAAAAGAAATACTGTATCCAAAACTGCGTTTGAATTGGCAAATTAGATTTTCAATTAAGGTATCCTTGTTTGTTTAAAGGAAGTCGAAAAAATGTGTCAGTGTTTGGAGGCAAAGGAGATTGTGGATGTTGTAGTGGCAAAATTTGTCGAGCTTAATAAGGTCAATGCAGAGCATGCAGCAAAGTCAGCCGCGGAAAATAAAAAATTGAAAGATAGATTTGCCTCGATCTTGAAAAAGATTAAACCGTCTGCATCCTGTAAGCTTGGGCCACTGCCCGAACGTGAAAGCGGAGAGCCCATCTGGTTTGGGAAAGGCGACTCAATGGTTGATTTAATGACCCTGGATCCCTCTGAAGGTGCATCGATTTTTGGACGAAAGTTGGCTGCAGTTATTTTCAATGCAGAGGAGGATTGTCTCCTCATTAGCCAACGTATGGGCGTGAAGATAAACAAAAAAGGATCAAGAAAAGCTGCATCCTCTGATTTGGAGAATTTGTTTAAAGAAGTTGTAAAACGAAATTTTGTTAATGGAACAGCGGAAGCAGTTGAAATCGTCATAAGAGGTGGCAATCAGTACGGGTTAGAAATGGCTGGAGATTACCCAGAAAAGGTCGAAAAATGAAGTTGAAAAAAATCAGGTGGCCTTACTCGGTGCTTTTTTTCATTCCCAATTTGTACCTTGCATTAGCTCTTTTATTTCATTCAACTTGTGATGACTTTCATCAAATTTTTTTGATGGTTAACGTTTTCTGTCTCAAATAATTCTCAGCTTAAACCTCAAAATTAATCACATCATAGAAAATTGTTCAAGCTACAATTTTTTTCAGAAAAAGAATGTCATTTTTATTGAGCACTTCTGAATCTGAATCGGAGGATGAGCCAATAACGATCGTCCGGAAATCAAAAGCAGCAGTTGCTGCGGAAGTTTTGCCAAATGAGAGATCTTGTGTGAAGCCTTATGTGAAAAAGGGATCAGTTGAGTTGGATATTACTCCTTTGCAGTTAATTGCTGGAACTTCGAAAAGAACTGAAAATTCTGAACTCAGTAAAGTTGTTTCTTCTACTCCTCTCCAAAGTCAAGGCAAGAAGCGTTTGATAGAGGAACTTGAACGCAGGCTTAATGACGAAATCAACAACCACAGAAAGAAACTTAAAGCTATTCGATCAGCGGAAAAAGCTAATAATTTGGAATTCTTGAAAGTCATTTCAATCGATTTGAATGGTGAGAATCTTTCGCCTGTGAACAATTCGGAAGAAGTGGTGTGGTTTAAGAAGGACGGGGAATGGATTAATCTAATGGCAGTTTTTGCAGTTCCTCAACCAAGTAAATTTGGACGACATTTGGCGACAAAAATGTTCGGAAAAGATGAAGATTGTCGGTTAATGGTCGAAATGATAGGTTGTGAAAGACAAAGTGTATTGAGCAGAAATCCTATCCCCAAGGAAGAAGAAAAACTGTTCAGACGAGTAGTGGAACTCAAGTATCCTTTGGAAGCGAGTTATGCGTATTCCGAAGCGCGCCAAGCAGCAAACGTGATGGGAGTTGGATATCGTCGCAAATATCCTGCCAAATTGAAGCAAATTCTAAATGAGCAACATAAAAGAATGGTGGCAGAAAAACTGCAAACAACAACCGTGATAGAAGACGATTTGGAGTAGAGCTAAGCTTTCACGAGAAAAGTCGAACAATTAACTTGGAAAAAGTTGAAAATACTAAACTTGGCGCTTTAACCTTATTTTAGCTTTGCCTTGCAAAAACCATTTGATTTCATTCAAGAAAGTTTGATAACCATATCAATTGATTTTGATGCTGATGTTTTTTAGAGGGTAAAAGTATAACAATTGAATCCTGAAAGCACATTAAGGCATAAAAAATGTTCGAACAGTTTATAAGGTGGTCTTTTTCAGTAGTTTCAATATGGAAATTCGACAGGAAGATTCGCAATACATAGCATCTCTTAAAGGCAAGAACTGCCTCATTTTGGCACACTGTGACGCGCATGTTAGCAAGCGTATGGTTAAATATGGCGAAAGAGAACCCGTATTTTTAGTGCGGGACCTCAACTTTGAATCGTATCAACAACTTTTGACCCAACACAAAAATGCCCAAAAGTACGAGCAGATTTTAAGCAATTGTTATGAGGAAGTGAAAGATTCTTTCTACAGTATTAAATTTGATACTTTTGATGGATATGGTCTGTTCTATGAGGATAAGCATAAGCTTTGCTATAACTCTGAGAAAAAATTCAGGATTCCTGAATTGCGAGCTCTTATACAACGTGTTCCAAATTCCCTCGAAGATTAAATCAAACCACTCTCTGTGTTTGCGCCTACAGACTTATGCTCTCAAATGCGCATAATGGTGGGTCCTGTTCGCTTCGTCAATCATTCTTGCTACCCGAACTGCGAATATGTCGTCACTGAGCACAAAAACTTGAAATGTGTGGGCCTGCAGATTCTGAAAGACATTGAACCTTACACAGAATTAAATGTGTATTACGGTCCAAATTTTTTCGAATCTGGAAATTCTTCTTGCAGATGTCCCTACACTCAGTTTCATTGTTCTGCTCCTTGCACTTCAAGATATGAAGTAAGTGTTCAAAGCCATCGGATTTGCTTGAAGCCAGAGACGATTATGCGCTTTGAAGATCGAAGGTATAGGCTTAATCGGTCGAATGGGCCGAAAGTAAAACGGAAAAAGATTGTTCAATACGAAATGAGAGAGCACTATTCAGATAGCTCGAATGAACATAGCGATCAAGAAAATTGCTCCGATGTTGAAACCAGGAATTTCTCTGACTCGATAGAGCAAAATGGCTTAGATTCTGTCTCGAAATCTGAAATGCAGATCAATAACAAAACATTGGATCGCAATGTTGATGAAACTGTTGCTGATGCTTCGGTAAGTTCTCCTTCGATCGCAACAGAGGATTTTGATCAAAACCGGCTGCTGGGTGTGTTAGCCTCTTCGCCTATATTGACAGATGCTGAGAACCAAATAAGGGATCTCAGTTTGTCACATATTGACGTTTTGGGAAATGATTCTTTTGATAAGTCAAGCAGTGGAGATGTAGATGATAGTCAACAAAATGCCAGTTCAATGTCAAATTTCGTTCTTTGTGCTAACGCCCTGATTGCTCGACACGGAACTTCTGACGCTCTGACGCTGAAGCCAATAATTGGTTCAAGCTGATTCGGACATTGTTTCCCGAAAGCGACCTTCCTAGTTTTAAGGCATTAAAGCGCCAGTATCATGTGGTGAAAGGCAGCGAAGTATGATTTGTTAGAATTTCGGGGCTAGGAAAGCGATGGCAGCTCGACTTTATATCTGAGTTGAAAGAAATTGTGAATTCAAACGTCAGAGAAATTTTTCAGTTCTCAACAACTCGTGAAGAAAATACCGATCTCAAAATTGGGAACCCCTTTAATCATCTTTTGCAAACTTTGACAGTCCACTTGCTTCTGAACTCAGACGGCGTGGATGCATTCAAATCTAATCCAAAGTCACTGTGGCCCGTTTGGCTGGCCATTGCTGATCTTCCCCCCATGAAAAGATGCATGTATAAAAACATCACACTCGCGACACTGTGGTATGGAAAGAACAAACCAGACTGGAATGAGCTTTTTCAGGTTATTTTTTTAATTTCAAAAATCAGCAATTGAAGGCAGATAAATGTATTGAACTCTTCAGTTTGAAATTGTCCTTTTGCAGAAGATTTTTAAAAAATGAACACTCCTAGCAGTTTTCCATGAAATTTGTGGGTCATCTTTTTTTCGGCATTAGAAAGTGTCATCTGAGGTTATGATTTTTAGTTTAAGAAAGTGGACTTCTCTGAAACATTTGTTTTTCATCTGTTTCAGGAACTCCAAACAAAACTTCAGACAACTGACTGCTCAGTCAATTTTCAAGGACGCACTTACCGTTTGATTTTTCGAGTCAAAATCTTAATTTCGGATATGCCAGCAACAGCAGCTATGCTCAACATGCATCATCATAGAGCGAAATTCGGATGCACGTTGTGTTATGCTGAATCGGACTTCAAAGAAGGCATTCGGTATTATCCAAATAGAACCTTCAAAATGAGGGATAATGACACGCATCATCAAGTTCTACAAGAAGTGACCCTTACAAATAAGCCCACTAAAGGAGTTAAAGGGCCGACAAAACTTTCAGCTATTTTGAGGGTTTACCATTGACGGCTCCGGTTGATTGTATGCACCAAATATATCTTGGTGTTACAAAAGTCTTACTTGGTGTCGTGGCGAAGAAAACTGCAAACGTAGACAAAAAAAACTAGACGACTTGGCTGCATCAATCAAAGTAATTATATATTTTCCTCATAAATACTTGCACTGAGTTGAATTTTTAACTGAACACTTTTTCAGCTAACGAAAGATTTCAAAAGAAGAGTAAGACCACTGTCTGATTTGGAGCACTTCAAAGCAAACGAATTCAAAGTCTGGCTCCTGTACATTGGACCGATCTTGTTAAAAGAGAAAGCGCCTCAAGAACTTTTCGAAAGATTCTCCATTTTTAGCTATGCAATTCGTTTGCTGATGATGTCCAGTAAGTATGTAGAAGCTGTCGATATTTTAATACAATTGTTCTTGAAAAAGACCGAAGATGCATATACTGACATTGTATTTTTGCCGAACCTTCACAGTTTGAATCACCTTGGATGGCAAGTTAGAAACTTTGGGCCTCTCTGGACTTGCTCATCGATAATGTTTGAGTCAGCTAATTATCTCCTGAAGTCAAAATTCACCGGAATTGTAAATATCCTTCCACTTATTATAGAGAGGTACCATAGAAACAAAGAAACTTTGAAACAAAATGTGGCAGAGAACGCTCTTGCAGATCTCTGCCATCAATTTCGAAACACTACAAAATGTTTTAAAAGAGCTGTTTTGGATAAATCAAGGTTGCCCTTCCAATTTAGAAATGAAGTTACGCCGTTCTACAGCAATGCGAAGTTACCTTATTTTGAGCTTGATTCAGTTTTCCATTCTACTGCGATCAATAGTTATCTAACTTTTGTAATGAATAATGCCACACATTGTGGTCAAATACAGTTCTTTGTTGGCGGCTGTCCTGAAAAAGTGATGATCCAACATTTCAAGATAATGGAGTCATATCAATGCGAAAAAAAACTGATCTGCCTATCTTTTCGTTCCACGAAGTGAAGGAATCTGATCGTGTTGCTCTGATCAATTTGCATTCTGTGACCGAAAAACTCCTGCGCGTTGATATATCTGAAAGAATATATCTTGTTCCACTCATTAATATGTTTGAACATGATTAATTTTTGCCTTGCTCGCGGTAATTTGTTTGTCGAAAATTGAAGTTATCCACCAATCTTAGTATTGGCTTTCCGCCTCTACCTGATGGCTTTTAGTTTTGTCGATTTTTATTTGATTTGCTTGTTGCTCATAAAATACCTAAAAAAATTTTGAGCATACTCTGAGAAACAATGATTATATTATATTTTTTGTCCATAACATAAGTATTGTAATGGTTCAGCAATTTTGCTGATAGCTACATGGTGTCAGATTGGGTTATGACATAGTCAACTTATTTTGTATCGTTGGGATTGAAAAATCACTTTTAAAAACTTTTTCGAATTTTTATTTTACTCTGTCTCATTCTCTTTTACTCGCCCGGTCGGATTCAAGCCGCATCTGCCGTCTCAAACATTAGTTTTGTCTCTACGCCAGATACGCCGGGTGTTGATTGGATTTGAATTTATAATTAGCAATCGGTATCAAAGCCAAAATTACCTCAGCCAAAAACCTTGATGCCAAAAAAGAAACTCAAAAAATAAGAAGTCTTAGCGTGTTACCTTTGCAATAAGCAAGTGTATTGCAATCGGACACTAGACTTTTCATCTCGTACAGAATTTCTGGACTCATCTCTAGTGGTACCTTCCGAGCTTTCAACTAAAACTATCATAGACTATAGTTACTACAGATGTGCTTTCATATAGATTACTGCAAATGCAGTTAGGTATATATGCATTTTTTGATTTCAATTCAAATTTTTCTGCTAAGAGTTAGGTAATTTGCGCTCTCCATTTACGAACTAGCAAATGACGAGAACCCAACGTCATGGGCTTCTAGTTTCGAAAGTGGAATTTGATAAGATTTTCTAGCTGAATAAAAACTTACCTATTGATCCAGCTTTCTCAAGCTGGATTAATGTTATCAAAAAAGCGCCAATCATACTTTGTTTGAGGAATTTAACGAGCTTAGAGTGCATATACTCTTTTCTTTGAAATTCAACAAACTCATGATTTTCTGTCTGTATAATTCTAAATTTCATTCTGCGTTCTTCATGGTTTTCTATCTGCGTTCATTACTCTTTTCCAACTGTCAGTTGGCTATGTTTTTTGGCAATACTATTTTGAAGATTAGCTGTTATTGATTTTAATATGCTGGATTTAATTGTTTGAGATTTTTCTACAGACTTTTGAATCAAAAGAAAAATTTAAATTGCCTGAGAAATTAAAGCTAAATAGTTTATTCGTCTAATATCAATTTTGCAAAGATAAATTTTGGCAATTAAGCCATTACTAATTTTCTAGAAAAATTGTAGTTCCTCTCGCAAAACCATTTCCATTAAAACTAGGAAAAATATGTTTTCAAAATGATTTTTTTGTCAAAAATAACTAGTTGGAGACTCTGTGCTTCTTGCAAAACCATGGGCAATTATGGTTTTTTCTATTGGTGTTCTATAAAGTGTAGCATGGGCGGATTTAAGAGACGGGAGGGGCACCCTTCGCTCAGAGATTCGACCCCCTGCCGACGCAAAGGGTCCCCATTTGTTCTATTTTGAGATATCCGTTTTAGTTGATGGACCCTAAAGTTTTTCCAAAGGCGCCTTTTTCGGGAGGGCGCGCCAAAAAAAATCAATTTTCTGGTCAAAGTTTTTCAAAAAGTGCCTATAAACACTTTTTTTGGACTGTTTTTTTATAATTTTGCCTGCGGCGCAGAACAATTTACCAAAACAGATTCTTTTTAGTCCTTTGTGAAAGCTCGGAAATTGGCTTTGGTCAACCTAAAAAAAGTCGACAAAATTTTCGGAATTCGGAGTCACAAAGCTAGACCATTTTTAATCTTTTTGATTTTTCGCGACGATGAACTTTATACTAAAAATGGCGCCAATTTATGCTAATATTGAGGGGGGAGCGCGCTCCAAAAAAACGCAATTTTTGATCAAAACTTCCATAAACGCATTTTTGACCTGTTCATGTGACTTTATTTTAAGCGAAAAGAAGCACCAATGCTCTGAAAATATCCACAAACGATTTTCGGAAAACATTCATAATACTCTTATTGTCTAAAGTAGGACATAACCAGTTAGCTTTTTCTGTGTTTTTATCATCTCGAGCATCAAACAAAAAACTGACCGATAAGCAGCACTCCCTTCTCCTATTTGGCAATCACTTGGATCAGGAAATCCGTCCTGATGTTGTCGACTTTAGGACCAAAATTCCAGAGTAGTCCGGAGTCGAGTCTTTCGGGTAGTCGAAGTCGTGTACCTGATTAAAGTTTTGGATGAAACCTCACAACGTCGTCAAATCTTATAGAAGCCCCTGAAGTGTGTTAGGACGAAGTCATTGTCATTTGTAGGACTCTCGTCTTGGCTATGCTGATAATTTATTTGTTACTCATGTTCGATTGTCGATCTCGTTATTTACGAGCGAAGCCGCTGAAAACCAAACAAGCTGAAGGTCACAAAACTCAAAAAAAGGTTATAGAGGCAGAGAGCTTAAAGTAGACCTCACAAAAGATCAAGTCGTAGAAAGATAGCAAAAAAGCTCCAAACATTTAAAAACAAGATCTATAAAAAGTTAGTCACTACGTTTGTGACTCGAGAAGCCGAAAAAGAACTCATTTTTTTGGTCAAACCTTTCGAAAAACTGACTACAAATGGTAATTTGCCTGGGGCTCAGATATTTGCCTGGGGTTCTAATAACCTAACAACTGATACGGATTTACTAAATTGTTATAAGGAGTAACCGTATGAAAAACTGCAACCAGGGTTTTTCTGTTTATAGTGAGTAATGAACAGAGTGATTTGCATATGTTTGTTGTTTTTTTTTCAGGAAAAAACTTCAAATTCTCTAACTAAAGATGTGCAATCATACACATTCTTGCTTTTATCAATACACTTTCGTGCACATGCTGTTTTGAGTTCGATTGAAACTGTTCTGCTGAAAATTATGTATATAGCCAGAAAAGTCTTAAATTTTTTTTTCAAAAAAGTCTTACAAATTGTTCAGGCTCAAAATTACTTGTTCGCAGTTTGACTTTTGATTTCTTCGTTAGTTCTGTGCTTTGTTTAGATCGTGATCAACTTCGAGTTTCCAAAAAACGTGATCAACTTCGAGTTTCCAAAATGGAACTGAATGATCAGATTTCCCAGCGGAATTTAAAATTTACCTATCGATCCAGTTTCTCATAAGCACCACTCATAACTTTTTCTGGAAATTCAGAGGGCTCTAAGGGCAAATGTTATTTCTTTAAAGTTCGAAACTTGAATTTTTTCAAAGACACGTTTGTTTTTTTTTCTGTTTTTTCTGGCGTGCATTGACTTTTTTCCAACTCTCTGTTAGTTATGTTTTAATTAGACCAGCATTTTTTGGCTTATGCATTCTAGTAAGCTTTGAACATAGTTCCATCTCTCTCCAGGAAAAAAAATTACTTAGAAAATCTAAATCTCAATCGAGCTGGTTGAAGTTATTGCATATTTTTTCGTATAATTTAAGGAAAAAATATGCTTAAAAAAACTAATTCTCAAGACATTGGCTATCATGCAAACTCAAATGAATCGATCTAAACATCGCTGTGCTGTACTAAATTTAAACTTCATATTGATTATTTTCTATTGATAGACTGAATATATTGCTTTGTTCTGTTGTTGTTGTTCAGCATAGTTGCGATAGTTATTAACTCAAATTGTGTTGTTTCAGATTGAATGTTTTATAATACTTTTGATAGGAAACAACTCCAGCCAATATAAAATTGCAGCCGTTTTATTTGACAACTTCGAGACCCTTTATCTAACTACTAGGAATATTCTTATACTCAGCTGACTCAAGAACATTGTGATGTCTGAGTCGTCACTAATTGACTTAACAAATCTGATGCCCCCAAAAATGTTCCCAAAAACTTCTGATTCCATCACTATCATTGAGCCGTTTGATGCCAGTTTTAAGATCCCCAAAATAGCTACTAACAAAAAACCGTCGAAACGCCAATCTTCAAAGGTGAGTAGTTCAAAGTGTTTTGTTCGGAAAATTACCCATAATCACGCAATGGTGTAAAGCGATAAGCAGGGGTGTTGCAACCGGGTACTAGACTCTTTATCCGTAAAAATTTATCAAGTAAACGACGAATTTTTTTGCGCTATCGTCAGCTTAGTGTTTTATTAAGACCCTTACTTTTTTCTAACCTAAGTCGCAAGTATTATTTATTGATAGCGTTTGCTTTGTTAGCTTTTTTGATAGCGTTATTGATATATATATATATATTTTCAAATAACATAACAAAAACTCTATTTTAGATTTTTTTCTATTTCAATATATCTCGCAAATTTTCGAAACGCATAATCTATACATAATTTAGCTTAACGCTTTGAGATTTGCTACATGCCGAGTTTTTGTAGATGCCTTCAATTTGTTATAATCTAAATTGTGTCTATTTGTAAGAATTAAATTGATTTTTGGTCGGCTTATGGATTTTGTCCTAATTTTTGTCGGCTAACTTGCCGGATTTATTAAATTTTCTAATAATTTTTATAAATTGCCTGCCTTATATTTAATTAAAATAGGAGGCGAGTTCTTAATGTTCAGTCGAAAGAAATGATTGTTGGAAGCACCCTTGCATGATCAACCAGGCGCAATTGTTTGTACTCTTTTATTGATTCTTTTTGACGTTCCTCGAAAATTACGCGTCCAAATGATTGGTTCTGTCAAAAGAACGACTGGTGGGAAAGTTCGCTACAAATTTGTCTACAAACAATGTTTGTATACAAAAAGTTATGGCTTCGGAAAGATCAAAATTTTTGATTTTTTGTTTGTTTTTTGATTTTTTTGTTTCTCAAAAACTGTCCTCCCAAATCTGAGTTTGGAAAGTGCTCTCATAAAAGACAATAATTGTTTTTCTTACCGTTTTTTGAAAGTCATTGCTTTTTTCCGAAAACTGTCTTCTGTATTCTGAGTTTTGCGTTCAATCAAAATAACAGGTTATGAAAATCTCTTCTGTATAAGCGACTACGCCCAAAAGTTTTTCACAATTAAAGTAAAGAATGATTTTTGGAAAAAGTAAAATTTTTGATTTACAGATCGTTTTTTGGAAATTTTTCGCCTTTTCTCGGAAATTAACCAGCCAATTTTTTGTTTGAATTTTTGATCAATCGAGAAACTCTTATTTGAAAGTCTTCTCTGCTAACGCGGATGCGACCTTCTTTCTACAATAAAAAAAAACCTATTTTTTCGGTAAGTCACTTTTTGAATTTTTGATTGTTTTTATAACGTTTCTTGTAAACTCCGTGAGGTTCAATCGTTTTAACCGGTTACGAAAAATTTTCCTGTTGAAGCCGCGTCTCATTAGTTTTTTTCTTCCTATTTTTTGTTTTGTTCTTACGAAGGTTTCAATTTCTCATAAGTTTTCGGCCTTCACTTTTTTCTTAGTATAGAAACAGCTATGGTTTTTTGGCAAAGTCAAATTTTGAAAATTCACATCAATCACATCAGCCATTTTAAAATAGTTATCAAAAAACCTACTTCCAGCTGTAGCTAGGCCTCTAAGTACTTTTTATCGAGACATAAGAAAATTTTGGTTCTGGATTTCTTAAACATTTTTGTTTTCTTTTATTTTTTTTTGTGCTTTATCTCCTTTATTTTGGTAGGGCTTAATGTTGAAATTACACCATTTATACCGCATGAATAAAACAAATTTTAAGAATGTCAAACAGGTAACTCCAGCTTTAGATGTTTTTTTTTCTCGAATTATACGAAAATTTTGATTCACTCACCTAGTTCTTTCGACTTGTTTTTTGTGATGTTTTTGTTGCCTCTGTGTAGAAAATTTCCTAATTTGAGGAAATTGTTTTTGGCTCAAATGGTTGGTTTTCTAGAAAAAAATCGCTGATAAAAAAAAGATGGCAAGTACATTCGATGTGAAGACTAAGACTACTCATACCACGAAGACTGCTTCTACCTTAAAGACTGCTCTCGCCCCTAAAGCAAAGGCTAAGCAGCAGAAAAAATGGATTGCTCAAAGTAAATGTCCGAGAACTCTCCGATTCAGAAATTTGAAACAAGTTGGCACATTGGCTGAAATGAAGCTGAAATTACGCCAAATGTTTCCTAGTATAAAACTAGTTAGTTTCTTGCACTCCAGAAAAAATCAACTCACTTTAAATGGATGGCTGGTGTTTCACGACGCAAAAGGATTAATTGACACGAGAATAATCCTGGAAACAGATCGTCCTTTTGGCCTCGAGCTGATGCGAGAAGGTGATGCGGCACCACTTCAAAATACAGCGCAAAAAATGGAAAAAAAAGTTGTCAGAAAGTTGTCAGAAAAAATTGTTGTACATGTGGGTTGAAATGACCAAACATTTTTGGGTTAATTTTATTCAAAAAGTGCCAATCGTAGGTTGTTTCAGAAATTGAAAAAGCTTTTTGGTTTTTTTTTTATTTTCGTTGATATTTGAAAGTTGAGATTTTTCAAAAAATGCTATGTTTTTTGTTTAAAGTCTTTGCCACATTCTAGTTTGTATGACCAATTTAGACCGAAAATTAACAATACTAAAAAGGGATAGCTGGTTGCTGTGCATGTAGCACACACTATTCACACCATAATCATTGAAAAAACTACACATTTTTTTTCAAATTGCTTCATTCTTCATGTTTTTTGTGTCATCAGTGTATCTAAACGAAAGCCTAGAATTTCATAGCAAAAGTTAATTGAAACGTTTGGCCACAGTTTCCTAACATCTAATATATACCAAAACAAAAAACAAAAAATTCTGAGCTTTGGGGAAAAATTCAAACTTTTTTGGGACTATTTTTTTGCTCGTTCTTTTTTTTGCATTCAAAATTGGCTCGTTTGAATCAAGGGATATTCTTTGATTTAATAAATGGCTCGCTTTTAAAATTTTAGTTTTCTTCAATTGGTGTTTGTTTTGAGAACTATTTGTCTTGTTGACTTGAGATGCGATATTTGCATTACACTTTTTTTTGTAAATCTTTTTTGTTCCAATGTGTTCTCTAGTATCTCTTCAAAAACCTTGCTAATGGGCAAAATAAAATCAAGCATTATAGAAGTAGAGGTATTGTTGTATCTAAGAATTGACTTTCTAGCTTGTCTGCTCCAGAAATTTTTTGGTGAATTTCAGTTTTTGCGGAACTGCAGAAGGTTTGCTGGGAATTGTCAACGAGATATACAGGTTTTTTTTTGAAAAAAGTATTTTGAGATAACTCTTTCTCCAGTGTTTCCCCTAGGGATCAGATTAGGACCTTGCTGCTATCTATCGCGCGCTCATTACGAAGCCAAAGTGTTCTTTTTGGAAAATCTAAGCAGATTCCGCAATAAGGACGTTCCCTTTAACCTTCCTTTATTTTTTCATTATCTCTGATCGTTCCGACCAAATTTTTAAAAGACTTGTCTCTGGAATCCAGGAACATACAGACACAAAATTGTGCACCTATTCAGTGCACAATTTGGCCTGGTAAGGCTCCATTTCAAAATTATTATACATCGGTGCCATGAGAAAAATTACAGGGTTGGTCAGTCAAAAATGAATGTCAAAAAAAATACCAAAGGGGGACTCTTTGGTTGGCGAGGGCGTCGAGTCTGAGGGTTGGCAATATCCTTTTAACTCAACAAATTTGGTTCAAGTTATTTAACTTAATATTGCTCATTTTGGGATCAATTCTTAACTGATTTGAGCACGTAGTAAACCTTGTCGAAAATCCAAGTAACTTAAAAAGACCATTTTTGTTCGCTTAACTGGCCCAAGGTTGCCGAGGTGGGCAGCAAATTGTCACCAACTATGAATCGTTTACAGGGTATCGGAATTTTACAACCTCGATTGCTATATTTCATTTTTTGAAGTAATTCTTGCAATTTCGGTTCACAGTTTTTTGAAACTTGAAAAAATTGATTTTTGTTGACCTATTATTTCTATCTCCCAAATGTGAGAAATTTGAGTAATTTGAGTAGACCATACCATACATAACTTTTACCATTTAAGAGTAATGAGTACGATGCAGCAATTAGAATGGATCAAAGACCAAACAAGACTGCTCGTATTTCAGTGCAAATCGATTTTTTTTCTAACACGCAATTTTTTTCTTGGTTAACGACTCCAATACTGTCGATGCTTTCGTTTTTGTGTTCTTTCATGAGTTATAATGATCTTTATAGGAAATGCAGTTGTGGATGTCAGAAAAAATGGATTCACGATGTGATTGCCGAACTGCAGATGGTTTGCCGGAGATTGTCACCGAGATATACAGGTTTTTTTGAAAAATACATTTTCAGGTAACCCTCTCTCCAGTATTTACCCTGGGGATCAGATTAGGACCTTGCTGCTATCTAAAGAGTTGAGAAGATTTCCTGCAGAAAATTAAGAAACTGACGTTGCAACTTCTAAAAAAAACTTTTTTTTCTCAGGTTTTCTTCTCTATGCAGAGATTGCACGGCTTAGTAGATGTGCTTTAATGTAAATTGTGCCTTTTATGAAGATTTTTTTCCAGGAAACTGTTTGTCATACAATTTTCATAAATGGCAAACTTTTAGTCATACAATTTCCATTTATGACAATTTGTTAGTCATACAATTTCCATTTATGGAAAAATGTTTATCATAGAGATTTCATACAATGTTCTGTACGTATGGCATTGTATGGAATTGTATGAGAAGAAATTTTTCATAAATGGAAATTGTATGATTAGAAGTTTTGGTCAACCCGGGTTTTCACGTGTTAAAGAAATCTTACGTATGCTACACGGTGACCTTAATAGTTCGTTTAGTAAAACTAAGTTTTCACGGGTTATAGAAAGCTTACGTATGCTGCACGGTTACCTTAAAAGTTCGTTGAGTAAAATTAAATTTTCACGGCTTAAAGTAAATTTAAATTTACTACACGGGCACTTTCTTAGATCGAAATTAGACCCATTTCAAAAATTTTAAACTGATGATTATTGGTCCGATGATTATTTGTGTTACCTTATTTTGCGTGAAAAAAAGTGAAACACACCCGAATACAAAGTTCCTCCCCATTTTCAATGGACAGAAGAAGAACCTACTACGGCATCAATGAAGCGACACGATTGAGATCATCATCAACTACGACAAAAAACGTCAAACAGTCAATTTATTAAGGTTTTAATGTTCTTATTTTGGCGCAGACTCTCTGCAATGACATGGGTTGTTCAGTTTCCTTGAAGCTTCAGTTTACAATAATCCAGCGTTATCAGATGCTCAAAGAATCAATCCACTACATCCAAAACTCTGTCATGGACTGTGCAAAGGACTGCATTGTAGGCTACTCAAATGATGCCTCATTCTACCTTAATACGATCAACCAGCACTTCGGACGACCATAAGACGTTAAAGCTGCTTATCTGACAGTTGGGCAAGTCCAATTGACTGGACGATTGGGCTTGCCCAAGTAGGGACCAGTTAGAAAAAAAATGTTTAATTCGTTTACCATTTTTCTTCGGCAAATGGTACACATAATCCTCGTCAAGGTTTCCAATCAGATAAAAAAAATTGTCAGCTGTCTCACGTCTGACCAGTGGTAAACTCTTTCCCGGAGTGCTAAATGGAATGCGCACGCATTGAAGAAATATTTCGACGAACTGACACTCATAAACTTCAAGGTCCGAATAGAGATTTACATTAGTCTTGGCAAGATGTCCCAGCGAAACAACGAATAAACGAGAGAACCGATAGCAAAAACTGACAGCGACAAGAACAATGTGACTACTCGAGTCAAGGGAAGTTCGATACTATTCTTTGCTTGCTTTGAAAAGGAGATTGCAATCTTGAACCATGTAACCAGTACATGAGCCAAAATGAGTATGAGCGACAAAAATTGATACAAAAACTCAAACCCAACTTGTTTAAAACAATATTTCACTGGATTGTCAGAGCCAATTCAGATTCAGATTCAGATTTGAAAATTGAGGAGGGTTCCGGCATTCGACACTACATAGGAATACAAACATCAACAGACGACAGGCATCTTTTTTATAACAACCGCTAATCCAGTGGAAATGAGAACCAATGGGAAAGAAGAAAAGTCACAGTAACGACACTAGACAACAAATCAACACATACGACAATTGGAATTCAGCCAACAGCAGTAAATTTTTTCACGGTTCGTCTAATAACACAATAAATCAGCAACAACAGCAAAACGAAACTACACGCACACAAAAATTCATCGTAACACTGATAACATAATTGTTATCAAAACTCAGAATGCAAAGGACACACTAATGGTGAATCACAATCAAAAAGGCAACAGATGAATACAAGGAACAGCAGCAAACTCTCTAACCGGAAAACAACAGACGCCTCACGTACACATGCAGCAATCCAGTAAAAGCGTCTTGGATTCGACCACAAATACAACTTCAAGCAATAGTTTTATGTTTGTTTTATCTAGACAAAGTCTAGCATATGTGCTCTATTGGACAACGCCAGGGACAACACCCAAATCACGAAAATGGTTTCCAATATAATAAACATACAACACGAAACGACGCAATGTCTGAAAGTTGATTCGCTCTACAACGACCACTCACACTGTTACAGCTACGACAGACGTCAGCATAGGACTTGGAACTCATGGAACACCAAAACCTATGAACATTCGACAAGCGTACGCAACATCACTCGAAAATTTCAAAATACCCATGGTTGAGATTGACCTTTTGAATGATGTTTGCAAAGACAACAGTCATCTTCAACAAGCGTAATTCCTCCATCTAGGAAACAAGAAAATCGGAATCCTTAGTGGATCAGTTGCATTCGGATCAAAACCCCAAAACTACAGACGAAAAAGACCCAACAAGGATGGGCAGACAAGCAGAAACAGCTTCAAATTGTTCACACATATAAAAATATCAAAAAAGACGAGAGAGAAAACCTTTTTTTGAGAACTTTTTTGGCCGCTTGAAGGTGTTTACTATAATCAACCACAAAGAAAAGAACACTCGTCAGAAGACATGGAAGCAAATGCAATCTTGGATTAGACCATATGTCACAATGGCGAACGATACTAAATTGGGTTCGCCTTCGGAGAAACCACGTGACTTTCGACAACAACTTTTTTTTGGCCAAAGAAACGTTTGAACGAGTACACGAAATTGAAAGAGAAATCAGAAGAAACAGTTCGAAAAGAAATTGAAAGGCTAATAATAGACTACAAATCGAACATTGAGAGGGTTCAGTTTCTTATCCATCATCCAGTTAGCAGCAAAAACAAACCATGCGCCTTTTCTCCACAACAATAACGTGATCTTGACAACGAGGAAGGTTTTGCAGAGCTTCTCATATCAATTGAGGAAAACTGATGCAAGGACGAATTTATTCAATTTTTCGAAAATGCGACATCACCGCAGCAACACATAACATCGAGGTTGTACGGAAGATGCTACTACAAGGAGAATTTTGTATGACGAAATCCATCTGTAACGACAGCAGCCAACTACAGAAAATACCAAGATATAGTGATGAAGAAACGACTACACAAAGCAGTTTAGGATGACTACGGGACCCTTCAAGGGACAAATTGTTCTTTAACAAGCAAAAATTTGACGTGGATTTGAAAAATGGCATGAAGACAACTAATTGCAACAACTGCTTCCGTATCTAACCCAACTAGACGTAGCTAAGTTTTTGCAATTCAAACACGGATATCTCTGCAGGAAATTGTCAAGAGAGGACAAAATTGGGGCTAATATGTAACCAGAAGATCTTCAATCTAGTCTATAACCATGAATGGACGACTTCAACGATGTGGAGACAAAATTGACTCAGCGATGCCTTGATGACACGAAAACATTACAGTGAGAGTTACACACTTTCAAAGACGCATCATTTAAAGTATTTTTAGGTTAATTTATTTGAGAACGAAAAAAAAACAGACGGAAAATTTATTTTGCAATTTATATTTGGTAAACCAAGAGTTGCACCAATAAATCAAATCAGTATTCCTAAATCTGAAAGAGAGGCGCCCGCATTAGGGACTGAGCTATCAGCGTTTTGCTGGAGATGTCACTTCACTTTCACAAAATATTTCTCTGAAAAGACATTGCAGCAATACTTGGATGGCTACGATCAAAAAGCAGACAGAATGTTTACAATGCAAACTATATAGTTAAAACCATGGAAACGACTTCACCGGAGCAATGGAACCATATTACCGGCAAGATGAATCCAACAGAGGGTGAGAGGACTTGAACCTCATCAACGCTTCGAAAAAGGATTGACGGCATCAAAATTCCTTCAACAACCAGACGACGAATGGAAATAACTTTTTTAGCGAGCAGAAACACAAAAAATTAACGAAAACATCACAAGGCACTGTTTTGACTGTTTTTATACTTGTAAGCAACTACTGCATGCAACAGCAGCAGTTTTCACAGCAGTTTTGAAACGTCAGAGACAATCTTCATCTCGCATCGACCAGACGAAGCAAAATCTATTGCAATGAGCACGGGAAATTTCTTTTGCAGAGACACTACAAAATTTAAAAGGCGAAAAACAACTAGGAAACAAGGACCAGTTTTTGCAGTTTGATCTTTTTTGGCAAAGAGATTGTATTAAGAGCCCATGGACCACTACAGAACACTCCGACAGAATTCAGCACAACTCACACAATACAATTGGATGAACACCACGGGACCACAAGACTACTGGTCTACTAGTCAAAGTAGCACGCGAAGATATCAACGACTTCTTGAGAATGAGATCGAAAACTCTATTACGACAAACCAGCAGACCCTACTTCAATTGCGGAGAATAGCAAGCCTTACATTCGCTGTCAGCCGATGATTGCCTAGTTGCTAAAGAAGAATCGTATCATGAAGAGGTTACCCCGACATCATAGCCTCCGATAACAGCCGCAACTTTGTAGTAGCAAGGAAAGCATTGAAAGAGCTGGAGTTTTAGGACAACAATACCGTGGAAGAACCTCCCGCAGAATTGAATGTGAAATGGGAAATGGATATTCAATTAACATTAGTACTGCACAACGGGCAACGGAGGAGTCTGGGAAAAGCTGCTTCAGACAGCAAAAGGAGAAATAGCAATCAATTTATAAATAAAGGCCTAACCGACACGACATTCACATAAATAGTGGCGGAAACCAAAGGACTAGTGACTTCAAGAACAACCACTAAACTCCTAGTGGACATCAACGACAACGAGCCGTTAACTCCTGACCTTTTTTTTGCAATGAAGAAGATACCCAAACATGCGACCTGAAATCCCCAAAAACTTATAGTTTTCCGTAGAATAGTCACCGTTCAACTCAAACTATATTTAGGATCTCTTTTGGAAGATATTTCTTAAGGAATGACCTGATCAATAGATCCAAATGAGACAAGATGTGGTTTAACTCAAAGAAAGAGAAACTTTTTCTGTATGGAGAACACATATTGGGGAAAAATGACCCTTAGGATAGATCTTGACTTCTATCTCGAGAATTGACGGTATAATACGTCAAATCGACGCTAAAACCGCTACAAGAGTTAAAGTTGAGCGGACTATAAGAACCCAACATGTCATTCCCCAGTGCATGAAGAAAGATTACAAAAGAGAAAAAAAAGACGAATTTCAACTGATTCAACGTTTAGTCATCATGTTTATATTAACAATTATGAGAATAATTTCAGTGGCCACCATTTTTCGTCTTATATAACTTGCTCGCTTGAAAGTGTCCATGACTTCTCATTATTCCCAAATTTGATGTTTTTTTTCTGATGATTTTTTTGGTTTTTGAGTTTGACTTGCCTAAGTGCTTCCCTCACAAAATTGTAAGCAAATTGATTTGCAGCTTGCCGACATTTTCCTACTCATAATTAAAAACCGAATAAAAACATTTTGAAAGATTAAAAGAAGAAGAGCCGCAAATGCAAGATTTTCATTCCACTTCAGGAATCTTGTAAAGTTTGGATCTGAAGTACACAGGGGAAGTCATGCTTTCTCGGGTCGTTATTTGACCTATAAACCTAACAAAACTGCTCGTATCAAAGCTACATTCATTTTGTATGAAGTAAAGCGAGAAAAAACAAATCTGATGCCTCGAAACCCTTTGGTTGTTTAAAATAAATTGCGTTAGAAATTCCTAGTTAAAACCTATCCCGAGCAGAAACATTCCGTCACTCTCTTCGAAAGTTGGAATAAAGAGCTTACTATTCAATGTAGTCTTTTTGATTAAATTCACGTCAAAATGAATGAGCTCCCTGTTCTATTTAAAAATTCCTTGTTTTCGAGAAATTCGTAGCAGGCAAAATCAAATCATTGATTTTTATAATTCCTGTCAGGATTTTCCAAAAAAAAATTCGTCGCTTTTTTTTTAATTTACAAAATTATTTTCCGAGCGCTCATAAAAAACGCTTCAAACATCTCTATGTTTACAATTTGTTTTTGCGAAGTGGGCATGTGTGAAAAAAAACAACACACCAAAACAGGTTTTAGGTTGTTTTTTGAAAATTTTGACCAAAAGAACGCTACTTTTCATTGCGCTCTTCCAGTCAAAACATTCCGTCACTCTCTTCGAAAGTTGGAATAAAGAGCTTACTATTCAATGTAGTCTTTTTGATTAAATTCACGTCAAAATGAATGAGCTCCCTGTTCTATTTAAAAATTCCTTGTTTTCGAGAAATTCGTAGCAGGCAAAATCAAATCATTGATTTTTATAATTCCTGTCAGGATTTTCCAAAAAAAAATTCGTCGCTTTTTTTTAAATTTACAAAATTATTTTCCGAGCGCTCATAAAAAACGCTTTAAACATCTCTATGTTTACAATTTGTTTTTGCGAAGTGGGCATGTGTGAAAAAAACAACACACCAAAACTTTTGAAAATTTTGACCAAAAGAACGCTACTTTTCATTGCGCTCTTCCAGTCAAAACATAGGCAGAATAAAAATTGGATGTCATGAAAAGGACCTAGTGGAATTGTGTTTGAGTTGGTAGGGCTCGATTCAATTCAAACTTTTGATGTTCGCAAAAGACCGTTTTAAAGATTTCAAAAGTTGATCGGTCATTTGTAATTTTTTCTCTACGTCGTCAGTCAAGCTTCCTACCCATCAGGGCGGATCTAGGATTTTCTCGAGGGGGGGGGGGGGGGGTGTTTAAGGCGGATTTTCTACAGATTTTTTTAGGTCGACCATATTGATTTTCCCGCAGGCAAAATTTTGGAAACACAGGCCAAAAAAGGAATTTTTAGGTATTTTTGGAAAATTTTGACGAAAATTGCGCTTTTTGGCGCGCGCTCCCCCCACAAAATTAGTGTTTATTGGCGCCGAAGGCCCCTTGCCCCTTAAGAAAATTTTTAGGCTCCGTCACTAAATATGAATATCTCAAAATAAACCCCCCCCCCCCCCCTCCAAAACATTATAATCCAAAACAGATGTAAGACTCAGACCTCGAAATCAATTTTATTGTTTACTTTTTGAAAAAAAAAAATCTCTGTTATTTTCAACACTCAAATTGATTTATTTTGGAAGATTATTCACTATAATTTATGTTTTTGAGCTTTTTCGATTATTTTGCAGACAATTAGATACCATGTGAATGAGAATGACCTCCTCCTAACCAACAACACCATCACCCCCGCCCCCGCCGCGCTCAGTTTACCAACCCACTCACACCCCTGTTACCCCCCTTGCCTCCAGTTTATCCCCATTTCGAGGCCAAACTGTGCATTTTGTGAATTGTAAGCGAAAACTGCAACAGGCCAAAATCAGAATTTTGCTGATTCCGCAACATTGCTACTTTTTTGGTTTTCTTAGCTGTTTTGGATTCCACGGACAAACAGCTAAAGCATTGAATTCCTCAAAATGGTAACAGGTAATTTTACGGAATCCACGACAAAATATGTTGAATCCGCGACAAATTTTGCGGAATCCGGAACAGCTTGTGGATTCCATAAACAAATAATAATGTGTTTAGTAAACTTAGACTGTCGTGCAATCCGCAACTGTAAAAGGAATCCGCAGGTTGAAGGCGGAATCCGTAAATTGTGAGTAGAACCCGCACAAATTTGCGGAATCCAATTACTTTTGCGGAACCAGCTTACATTGGCGGAATCCGGAACAACTAGCTATATTTGCTGGTTGCGGAATCCGCAACAAAACTAATATTCCGACTAAACTTCCGTTAGAAGTATTTGTACGCGGAATCCGCGGAAGTTTTGTAGGTGGAGTCCACCTACATTTTGAAACATGTTGGAAAACTTGTTTCTCGAATCCAGGAACACGCAGACACAAATTGTGCACCTATCCAGTGCAAAATTTGGCCTCGTGATGCCACCATTTGACTTAAATTGTCAATCATAAAACGTCGATTTCAGTGAAAGTCAATTGTCCCTGAATCCAGAAGTGAAAAAGTTGAAATAAATAAATCTGTAAAATCTCCAAAAAAATATAAAAACTGAAACGTAAAAAAATTGAAACCGAAACGTAAAAAGCATGAAATGCACTGAACAAAAATGAGGCAAATTTTAACAAAATGGTAACTTTCATCAAAAATCTCTCAAAAAATTATTGGTGAACAAAATTATTAGACTATAATGGAGTAATTAACATAAAATATATTTTAATTATAAACCATTTTTAATGGAGGATAGTCAATCATTTTGCAGTTTTGTAGATACTGACTATAATTTGACAATGAAACTTATTGTAATCCATGGACGCTCGGTGCGGATAGTTTTCATACACAGCAGCGTCTGGAAAAGAATGCCATAAATTCAGTCAGTTTTGGAAGGTTTAAAGGGCTTTAATTGGTTTCGATAGCTCTCTTACCCAAGTTTTTCCAAATAAAGCTCTAAATAGTTTTTCTGTCGTATTTCGTCCGCAAAAAATTCTAAACAGCATTTAGACCTTCTGGTTAATTTTGACCAAATTAGTGTAAGTTCGGTGTGGCTCACTGATAGAGTTTTTCAGATACGGTCACTCTATCTTTTTCTCGGCCGTATAGATTCGTGCAACTTCTTAGTCTAATACCGATCTTAATCTTACTCCTGTATCTCCTGGTCTCCATAGATCTAGTGTATACTGTTATTAGCAAGATAAGATATCAGGAACTGTTCTGAAGGAGAATGACTGTTTGCTGAATTATATTTATTCTGTTCTGCTGCTAGAACCATGAATAGTTTCAGCTATAGAATTTATAGTAAGTGTTAGGTATGGATCATGATTGGCTAGTTTTAAATACTTTACAGAAATAATTGGATAAAAGTAGTAGTTTTAAACTAGTTCTACCCATCCGGGGCTTAGACAATTTATGTTTTAATAATTTTTGTTGTGACGGATCGATAGTGAGATTCTTTGATTCATAGAGTAGATTCGTTTGAAGCAGTGGCTGAGTGAATGAGGAGAAAGAAACAGTCACTCGTGTTGCGGATTAGTTTTCTTCATGAAGAGAAGGGGTACAGTCGCTCGTTAATTGGAAGTGGGTCTTGTGAATTTGGATCGTGTTGTGTGATCGTGTTAGGGTTTCAGATTTTTGCAATGATGTGTTCATTTCGATAAGTTAGAGCTAGACTACGTGCATTCTCATCTAATCATCAAAGAGCGAGGAGGGGTTTGACTTCTCTGTGTGAAGTGCCAAGTGACGCCAAGGATTCGTAAGTAAGATCAACATCGAGTGGCCATAGTTCTTCTTCAATTGGTGCATTTCCTGCGATGTTGGGTCCAAACTTTAAATCCTGTGAGGGTTGTGACTGCGGCAACAAACAAATAGATTTGCCATTCAAGAATCATAATGTCATCGAGTTTTCATCTCCCTTTGCTGCTCGTTTCTTTTTGCTCTAAGAAACCTTTTACATCACCCTTGAGCTACTCTTAGTAAAAAAAATTCTAGGTCGGGGTCTTAGCACATGGTAGGCAAATGAACTTCGAGTGACGTCGTTCCGGTGGGTGAGGCCAGAGGAGTGTGTAATTTCTTTCTCTTTAAGAGTGGTGTAGCGCGGTGGTTTAGGCCGACTATAGAGCATGCTCAAGACGTCCTACTGGTAGATGAGGCCAGCTGAGGGAGTATTTTTTTACCGTCTTTTTAGCAGAGTCTCTTTTTGCGTTCAATTTTTTTGCTCTTTTTTATCAGGTGTTTTTCTCTTTTGTCTTTTGGTTGTGGCCTTTTATGAAAAACAAATTGTCGTGTTTTATGTTTCCCTTTTGTCCTTTTGCGCTTTTAGTGTTTCAACTATTTCTTAATTTACGAAATGGGATGGAGTTTGGATGTCAAAGTTCTAGTTCTGTTAAGGGTTTCCTGTATGTTTATGAATGTTGAAGTTAAGCTGTTATTGCTCGTTATATCAAACTATAAAAATTAAAATTTGAAGATGAAGATCTACTCTTAAATAATCTCTGCGAACAGAAATAGTAGTGATTGCTGCACTTGAAATATCATTTGGGATTTTAAAAATAGTACATGAGACTATTCAGGGTCCCATACATAATCTGTTTCGTCTGCTAATATTGTTTCATCGTCCGTTTATGGCCGAAAAATTTTTCATGCTCGTGAGATTAAGTCTAAATTGTCATGAAATTTATTCTATTATGAACCATGCTAGGACTCTTTGTAGATCATTTTTTTTTCGTTGTCATACCTCATTATCAGTGAGTGTTTCACGATTTGAATCTAGAAAAAGTGAGAAGAGTTTTTTCTGGCCTTAATAATGCGTGTCGAGATGTTTCTGGTGGAGATACATAAAAAGTGTAATCTGTTTCTAGTATAAAACATAGCTATATATGATGGAAAAAACATATTTTGTGAAAATTAAATTTGCTCTTTGTGAATTTTTGTGCTATATGTTTTTGAAATAATCTGAGACAAACTTGGAGAAATCTTATTCAAAATAATCTGTTCGTATTTGGTGTGGTGGCTCATTTGATGGTTGAGGTGGTAGAATTTCAATAGAAAAGATACCGTAACATGAAATGATTTTACTGATGCCTGGTAAATAGTGATCGAGTTCTTGTCTTTTGATTGTTACTTCAGTAAACTCTTGTTTACATGGGCTCTTTCCTTTTTCGAATAAATTGCAATTTGACTATGGCAAAATTGTACTTGTTCTCTAGCGGTATCGCTTTGTGGGTGGATGGCAAAGGGAAAAAAAGTATCATCGTCAAATTAAATTTCTTCGTGAATCATTTTTCGGTGCAAATTTACGGTTATTGTGTAACTTTCAATCTTGGTCTTTTTGGTTGATTCCAATTATAGAGTCTTACTGTTTTACGAAGGTATGAGTCTTAAGTTCTGCGTTTACCTTCCGAAAAAATTCAACTTCTTTAATTATGATGAAAGATATTCCGAAACTGCTTTTTTTTTTGTCTGGTGATTCTTGACTTCTTTCTGGTTTCTTTTTTCGATTTGATGTATCCTCTTTTTTGTTTTTCACGTGTAATTACAAGATCGTATCTTTTGTTTTGATTTCACAATTGTGAATTACTTTTGTTCATTTGTTTATAAGTATTAAAAATAGTGGTTGCAAAGTCTATGGGTTAGATTTTTATATTTCCTAAACTATTAGTTCTTACTATTTTGTGATAGATTAAGGAATAAAGACGGGTTGGAGAGAGAGTATATCAAGTTGTTGGAATGATAATATACTTTCTCGGCTATTAAACTCTATGTTAAGAAAACGTACTTATTCTTACTAAAGATTTAGATTTGTGATCGAGGGTTGGAGAATAGTTAACCAATCTACAAGAGTCAGGTATAATTAGAACGCAAGTATATCATTAGATACTATTTTAAATCTCACTAATTCTAGGTATGATTAAGCCTGGGTCAATTAAGAGGAGGTGCTGAAGTGAAGGATGAGTAACCGAAGTTCTTCACTGTTTATCTTAATCAAAATGGTTAGTTATTTGAAAATTTCTATTATCCTTGGGTCGTTGATATGGGTTGGAAAGTGAATCGACGTTTGAGGTCGTTAGACACTTTTATTAAGAGGTGGGGAGAACAAATTTGTTTTGAGATATCCAAGGAGAGCCTTGATGATCAACTGTTTTTAAATGATATAAAAATTAGGAAAAATTAAAAAAAAAACTAAAGATCCAAGGATAGCCTTGATGATTCGGCCTAAAAAAACGGAGATTATCAGAAAACAAGGATAGGCCTTGACAATTTTTTAGTTTAAGATTTAAGTTTTCGTGAAGGTGATAAATTTAGAAAAGGGTTGATTCAAAAGTTAGAGATTTAAATGATATTATTTTTTGAGTAATTTTGGTTATGTATTAGATGAAAGAACAAGTAACCTGGATTGAGCGAGGTTGAGAATGTGTGTCCTTGAGAAGCAAGGAGCCTTTTATAAGTTTACTAAGCTACATTTAAATTAAATTACTAACTAGTTTTTGTATTTTTTAAATTAAAATTAATTTTACAAATTTTCTAAAATTACTGCAGATATGATGAAATGAACAACATTTGCATCTTTCTATCAGTCGTTATTATGTTATAAAAAATGGTTTTTATCATTGTGAGGTATATAGTTTCGAAAGGAATCTTACTGTTCCAGGTAAACTTTTTAAATGTTAGTTAATGAAAATCTACTGCATGGAGAACTTTTTAGAGATAAATCTAGAGTTCGGGTTTTGACCTGGTGTAAGCTGTATCACTTAGTTGATTGATTAGACTTATTGAGACTTAAAATTATAATCATTAAGTTTGCAGTACTATCGAACATTTTGTGGTGTATTTTTAATCTTATTTCTATTTCGAGTTTGCTAAATCTAACTTTGTTGAGGTGTTGTTCGAGACTCTTGGTCGCACCAGATGAACTTATATCCGGGGAGGCTCACTCATACAGTAATTTCAGATAAAGCACCGTCTGTTCGTCACTCTATCTTTTTTTTTCGGTCGGATAGATTCGTGTAACTTCTTAGTCTAACACCGATCTTAATCGTACTCTTATGTCTCCTAGTCTCAAAAGATCTATTGTATCCTGGTATTTGCGAGATAAGATATCAGGAACTGTTCTGAGGGAAAACGACTGTTTGCTAACTTATATTTGTTCTGTTCTGCTGCTGGAAATTTGAATAGTTTCAGCTATACGATTTATAGTAAGTGTTAGTTATGGATCCTGATTAGTTAGTTAGAAATACTTTACAGAGATAGTTTTATCAATAACATAATTGGATAAAAGTACTTGTTTTAAACTGGTTTCACAAAAAATTGCAAAAAAGAACAAGTCAGCGCTTCAATTTTCTATATTCAACAACCCAGTTCTTTAGAAATCTGTTCACTTCAAATGGTTTGATGATTACCTATTGCTGATCCTATCCATATCTACCAATTAAAAGGCCTAAAAAATAAAAGGCCTACTATGATTTAGCTGAACGGTGTCAAGTAATCAATAGCAAATTATTCCAAAAATTTTCTACAAACCTCGTGTTCAACCTTTTTTATATAACCTATAATTTATCGGCACTTGTGAAATATCTGCACAATCTAGTTTTCTTTTGAAATTTTTTTTTCGTCACGATCAAAAACAATAGGCGAGATAGGCGGACCCATATGTGCGAATGCAATTTGACAGCATTAAAAAAAAACTCTCTTTTATCTTTTTTTCAAGTTAAGATAAGGTTAAGTAGGGTCATCTGCGTCAGATTTATATACCCCTAAAAGGGCTGCATTGCTTATAGTAAAATTGACAATGGATTTTGCGGTTATGTGCCCTCGATGGCTTTTGTGGCTAATGATAAGGGAGCTTTTTGTCAGAAAGATTTATTATCATTCTCCGCCACTAAGGCCGTAAGCCTTTCTTATAACCCTCAAAGACATCATTGTTGATTCAAATCAAAAAGGTAAATACACCACTTCAGCTCGTATAGCAATAGAAGCAAAATGGGTCATACAAGCGAAACCGCCCAGGACAAAAAAGACTTTGTAGCTTTGAATTTGAAAAATGGGCAATTCATATTTACTACCAGCTCGAGTTTCCATATGTTCAGTATAATTCTGGTAATCCAGCGCTAATTTACTTGCGCATATTCATTCGCCCGGACAAAACGAAATTTTTCACTTAATTAAACAAAATTTACACTGCATTCATTTCAACGGAAACACACCCCGTTGATTACCTTCCTGAAATTGTCGTTTAGAGCTGAAAAACAAAAGATTTCAAACTGAAACCACACATTTTCTTTGTCTATTTATCACCAGTTTTCAACAGGGTTGAATAAAATCCATGCAGACAAATTAGTATGAACTTCTGCTAGCTTTATTTACGTGTTATCGCGTGCTTTTTGTAACTAAGTTTGCTATTCAGGAAGAACAATACATATCGGGGCTCTGAAAGAACTGGATGAACTATTTTAGGGTTATATGGTTATTTTGTGGCACAGAAGCATGGCTATTTACTCATTTCGCTATTGTTCAAAACAAAAAATTGAATGAAAATTAAGTCAATTCTTTTGTGGTGTTCATTTACAATCAAAGTTCTGATATAAAATAATGAGATTGATAGCCGAAAGGTTGTGGATGGTATTAGTTTCAAAAAATCTGATTGGCTAATAAGTAATTGAACATCTTTTCAACGATTTCAAATTTTTTTGCCATTTTTGTTCCGACTTTTGATACGAAAGTAACGGAACATTTGGGCTCGGGGTGGGTTTTTTTTCTTCAGACAAGTTTCGCCTTTTTAACTAGCAATTTTTGACGGAATTTTTTAATATCATTCAAAAGTTAATAATGTCTTGAGCTTAAATTTGAAAAGATGTTTCACCTGTGATCATTTTTTGTAGAGTTATGGGGGCTTAAGATTGTCATTTTGGCCAATTTGGGACAGTTAACGTGCGATATATTTCGTGCTATTAACGAGCAAGCGGAGATTTAATCCGTCTTAGAAATCGTTCCAAATTGGTTGAAAGAAGCTTCTTTGCCATAAATGATTTATTACAATGACCGAAATGTGTTCTTTTGTACTTTAGATGGCCTGTGGGGTGATAATTTCATTTAAAAATTTCAGATTTTAGAAAAAAAAAGAAGCTTCATTTTTTTCATGTTACTACTGTTCCATAAACCTTAAAAGACAGTCGGAACAATCAGAATTTTGCCCTGATACGAGCAGTCTTGTTATTTTCATGCTAAAATACGGTCCCCGTTTTGAACGTGTCCTATTTAAACGAGAAGACAAACTAGTTTTTTAACCCAATTTAATTGAATATTACAAACGGGGACCATAACTTTAGCATAAAGGTAAATATCATAAAAACATTTTAGCCAATAAAATTTCATGATAATAATTTTATCCACAACATTCTGGATATGGATATCATTATTTAATAGCATAAAATTGTTTTTAAATGAGCACAAAAAATGACCTAGCTTTTATCAGTTTTTTTTTGTTTAAATAATTAGTACAGAGAAATAAATAGTCATGCATGTGCCATTAAATAGTCATGCCAAAATTTTCATCCAATTTTTTTCAAAACCACTTTATTTAATGTTCTTCCAAATTAAGCAATAAAAATTACGCGTTCTCTCGCGTTATTTGAAACACCCGATATTTGAAAGATGTTATTTAAAATCACGCGTTATTGGAAACGGATTGCGTTTATCAAATATTAAATCGCAGCGCGGCATTCACAAAAACAAAATAATTGTTTAAATTGCGTTAGCACAAAAATTATGGGGACCGGCCTATTAGCAAGTGCGTCGATTAGCATGTCCATGAAAGAATTTGAAAATTCGCTTTTTCATGTTTCGTTAACTTAAATTTGAAACTTGGAATTTTGAGCAGCGTGTGCTCAGCCGAGTTTTTAATCAAGCCAAAAAGACATTTTAATTACTCTCATAAATCCAGTGCTTTTCGAAATTAGCTGAAAATTTAAGCTAATTTGTTTTTGTCTGAAAGCTCACCCAGTTGAAGTAATTAATGCATGCTAATCGACACGCATACTAGTCGCCAGGGGGCTATTCTTATGCGCGAAGGACTGAATCGGTTAAAAACTACTTGTGAGCGAAGGACGAAAATAAATTTAGCCGAAAGTCAATTTCTAAAAAGAAGCAATTGTCATTCAATTAAAGTGAATCACATGAAGCAAAATTTTGCTTCTTTCATAACAAAACCCTTGAAATATAAAGTTTGTTCTAATTTGTCGGCAGCAGTCAGTGACAAATTGAAAATTTTGCATATTTTTGCAGTTTTATTTTCGGCCAATATCAGTATTCAGTCCCTGGAAATATTTACTTTCTTTCCAAATTTTAGATTACTGAAATCTGGTTGGCTGATTTTAATTTTCGCGCATTCGGTCCTTCGCGTATGAGGGATTCCACCAATCGCTTTGCCCCCGAAGATTATTGATAAAAAGTGAGTGCTCCATATTGTGTGGCCAATTCTTTCTTTTTTGATAAGCCTTCTAAAACAAGCATTGACAAAAGAAGATATTTCAAGATCTTTTTATAACCAAAGTGTCAAGGACAAGTTAGTTTTGCGACTCAATTCGCTGTGCACTGCAATGTTTTTACCTCGATCGAGCTAGAAGAGGGCGCGATAAATTAGCACTGTTGTTTTTTTAATTTTGATGCTTTCATTCAATTATTGACCCTTGAACTCATGTCCCAGTGAGAGTCATTCCAAGGTACTACAAAAACAGGCAGATCTGAACCCTGGCCTCCCGCTCATCAGTCACTCGCGCTACCTTCTACAGCAAATACTACATTGATAGGTTCTCATTGTACTTTCAGGCGTCAAATGAATGGTATAAATACCAAAAGAGAAAGAAAAAAAAGAAATTTTTTAAATCTTTCTCACGCGCGAATGCTATCTACCACGATTTAAATTTCGCATCTACTGAGACATTTTTTGGATGAATTAGCGTGACCTGATTAATAATAATAATAAACTTAAATTTTTTACTGAGCCGGATTAATTACCGCCGCTGCCACGGGTTAATAAAATGCTAAATATTTTTGCTCATATTTCATCCATATTTAATTCCTTGTTACAACAAAAAATTTAGAAATAAAATGTGAAACCTATTTTCGAAGTTGAGACCAGGAATCGATATTTTTCACACTGTAACATAATTCCGTCAAAGTCGATTAGTTAGAAAATTGGAATTGGTCTGAAGAAAAAACCACCCCCAGCACATATATTATTTCACTTTCTTCAAAAACTGGAACAACGATTGGTCCCTCTCAATCTGAGCCGGTAAGTGCATTTTGGAAAACCATTAATCAATTATCACTGTTCAAAAACAAACCATTCATCTTTTTTGTAAAATTTTGAATAACTAATTTTGTTCTATGATTTAGTCGAAATATTGGTTGTGGAACTATGAAGGAATCAGCATTTAACAAGTTTTGGTTCTGCAAAAACAAAGATAGAAACAGATGAATTCTTTTAAGTTGAATAGTTTTTGATTTAGAGGTTCACAATTGAAAACCAAAAAATATAAACAAAACAGATTAGCCTTAAAGTTATTTTTTCATAGCGGTTACGCTACGACACCAGATTCAGTTTTGAAACACTGACCTCCTTATTCCCAAGACACATTTGTTTTAATACGAAGCTTTCGCAGTTAGAAACCGAGAAAAAAGTTTATAGAAACTTCAGGCGATATGTTCGCGGTACGTGGAGTCCAACTACAGATGGTAAACAATTGTCTAATAATCTTCTAAGTAGTGTTTAACCTTTTGTATTTCGAATCTACAAATCTGAGCAAATCTATCGAGAACGTCTAAAGAATTCAGATTATTATCAAAACAACCAAGCTTGTCGTCGCAATAAATCATATTCAAGGATCGTGTAAAAGCCGGAAACAAACTAAAAAGAAAAATTAGAATTGCGAAAGAGTGATATTTCAAAATAATTATTCTGAATTCTCATCAAAGAAAACGTCGGATGCATAAAATTTTTCATACTATAGTACCTAATCCCACTAAAGAATCGCCGGGATTATTGAAGGACACATGTTACGTTTTCTCAAAGTCTGTCGAACAGTTATTGACTAGTAGACAATATAACTGCAGATTTGGCGGCAATACTTCTTCTAATTAAGTTCCTGTAAAAGAAGTAGAACCAAGCGAAGTCAATCAAAACTCTAAAAAATCTTTGTCTAGGTTAACATTTTTTGTGAACTAGTTTTGATATGCAGCGCTCTGAATGCTTTTCCTCAAGTACGCTTTATCAAACTTGTGGAGTTTTGTATTAATTTCAACTAAGTTCCATTTGCACCAATTTTCAATGGTGCCAAATTGGAAAATCGTTTTCAATTATACCAATTTTTCTCATCCGCCGTTCTGTCCTGTTTTAGCCAGTCAATAGTTTGCTGCGACAAAACATTGCATATACGTCTCATAACGCGTAACATTTTAAAAGAACAATAAGATTTGCAATTTTTTTTTTAATTCTACTTTTTTTCAGTTTTGATTTATAATCAGTGTTCAGTTCAAGCCTTTGCAGGTCGTGTTGCGGCTGATTTCTGTTTTTTTAATTAAGAAATATGAAGTTTGGTTCTGAATTTCTCTAATGCTCTGTCACAATGCATACAAAAAAAACAAAAACAAGACTGTTCGTATATCATGGCAAAGTTCTGAATGTTCCGACTGCAATTTAAGGCCAATTTTAAAAGTTAAATTCTTTTGACGAAGTTGACGAAACAATTTAGTTGACCAAGTAATATTTAAAAAACTTACCACAGTCTCATGTAAGTTTTAAAAGGATGCATTTGTGTCTTGTATCCTATAAACACAACCAAAATTACTAGCCTCAAATCAATTTAGTACGCATTAATCAGCCGCTTACGAGCGTTAAATTAGCCCATAATGTTACAAAAATGATCGCAGTGCATTGTCTTTTTAAATTTGGGTTTTCAGATGGATCAAAATTCCGTAAAATAGTTTGTTTAAAAAAATGATTAAGTAAAAAATCAGCCCATGCATAAATTTTCCGCTCTCTCTTCAAACCCGGAACAATAATACTTAATAGTCGATACAAATTTTATACGCACTGACTATACGAGACGTCACAAATTTCTATTTATCAAGGCTTTTTCTTTTGGAAAAGTAGAAGAATTAGTGATTTAACAAAAACGTCATCAGAGACCAAACGCTTGGCCCTAGTGAGAACGGGACTCATATAAAAGTTTCCCGAAAATGCGATAGATGTTATCTACCCATAATCTCCTGGCTGACTCTAATTTTGTGTCATTGAGTTTTTCGAAGTTGACTGACTGGTTTTTTATTTTAGCACAAAGGGATTGATTTTGGCTCTAATTAACACCCTTTGTTAAACTTTCTATATTTGGTTATATTTGTGGTGCTTTTTGTTCATTTTGTTTTTTAATCAAAATTTCAATAACCCAGTAACTCAATGAAGATATCGACTTCTCGAGCTCTAAGTTAAAAAGTTTTCTTTTTCTTGTATTTTGCCGGAGGTTTGAAAGTTGCGAATCGACGATTTTTCGATTTTCTGGACATATTTTTACGGACTTAGACATAAAATTTCTTACTCGAGTTTTTTATCTTTTTTCAATTTTCAGAGAAATTTACGAAATATCTGTGCTCGGGGTGGTTTTTTTCTCCAGAGAAATTTCGACTTTGCAACTAAGAGTTTTTGACATTTCTTATATCAACCGAAATATATTGTTGTATAAAAAAATAAAAAGACTTGTTTGCTTGCTATTTAAAGTTTATCGGCCAATATAGCCAATTGAGCAAATTTCAAATCCCCGTAAATTTACAAAAAATAATCACAAGTTATTTTTTCAAGTTTGAGCTTAAGACAACAATATCTTTCAGGTGGTATAAAAAATGCTTAGTTATCAAGTCGAAAATTTTCTGACTAAAAAGGAATATTTTGCACTATCTTCAAAAGTTTTTACGGAATCTAAATGAAACAACCATAGATCTTTCCGGTCGCTTTCAGTGACATGGTTGGATTAAAATTTTGATAGCCAGTCACTTTTTTATACTTCAGTCTCAGCTGAAAAGATCTTTTTTTAATCTTGCATTTTATGGACTTCTTGCGTAGATTTTTAAGATATATTAAAGTGAATGCGTAATCTGAAAATCTGGAGTTAATTCAATGACCAACTCCAATTCTCAGGTTAATTAAATTGTTACTGAGATGATTTAGTTATTTTTACTTTGAAATAAAACTCTTTGGGGTTGAGTTTATTGAATAAAGTGAAAAAATAACAAAACGAATCGTATGTTTTTTATTTGGGATATTTTTAAAAAGGCTAAAACGCCTGCAGTCATTCCATGTTCACTTGGAACGCAACAACTCTTGCGAGATATTCTTGCAAACTAACTAAAAACTTGCAACAATCTTGCAAGAATTTTGCAAGAATTCTCATTCACCTTTCATGGATAATAATCAAATGGAGTTTCTAAGTTAATAATCAAATACAAGGTCAAATCATGGGTCAAACAGGTCGAATCATCGTTTAGTGTGCAGTTAGCTAGAACAGCCTTTTTACTTTAGAGCAACGCAAAATCGAACAATTTCCGGGTAAGTCGAACAAAGTCGAAAACGGACATAGTTCGATTCAAAAAGTCAAAAAACGAAATCGTTCGATTCAAAAAAATGAAACGGACATCGTTCGACTGTTTTGGTCAAACCCTCAATCTAGAACCTCAGCCAGGGAAAAGCAAGACTTATTTTTACAGACTAGTACTTTTTACAGCCACTAAATATACTGATGATGTCATTAAAAAGTATCACTGTCAGTATTGGAAATAGGCTTAAACAGCAAGCTTTTGAAATAAAAGAGAGCAGATTAAAACAGCAAAAAGATGAAGCTCTAATTTTTTTTATTCTTCATTTCAACTTTGTATTTGTTCCGACTTTTGTAACGAAAGTAACGAAAGTAAAAAAAAAAGTAACGGTATATTTGTGCTCGGGTAGTTTTTTTCTTCAGACAAATTTCGACTTTTAACTAGCCATTTTTGACAAATTTTTAAAATATTATTCGAAAGCTATTGTTATTCTGAGCTTAAATTTGAAAAAAAAACATGTCACTTGTGTTTTTTTGTGAAAAGTTGTGGGGGTTCAAAGATTGCCGTTTTTGCCAATTTGGGCAATTAACGCGCGATACATTTCGCGCTATTAACGTATAACCAGAGATTTAGTCCGTCTTAGAAACCGTTCCAAATTGGTTGAAAGATTCTTGCTTGCCAAAATTGATTTGTAAGTAAGAGCAAAAATTGTCACTTTGTATTTTATACGGCGTGTGGGGGGATGATTTTCACAAAAAATCTCAGATTAAAAAAAATCTTTTTCCATTTTTTTCTACATCATTGTTTTTCATGTGATTACTGCCCCATAGACCTTAAACGGCAGTCGGAACATTCAAAGGCAGTTTGTTGTTCCGACTTTTGTAACAAAAATAACCGAATATTTGTGCTCGGGTTTGGTTTTTTTTCTTCCGACAAATTTCGACTTTATAACTAGCCATTTTTGACGAATTTTTTTAAATATCATTCAAAAGATCTTGATATCCTGAGCCTAAATACAAAAAAATTATATTCCACTTGTCGTTGTCCACCTGACCATTGTTTGTCAAGTTATAGGGCTTTAAAGGTTGCCATTTCGGCTAATTTGGGACAATTAACTCGCTATATATTTCGCGCTATTAACGCGTAAGCAGAGATTCAATCCGTCAAAGTCGTTCCAAATTGGTTCGAGGAAGCTTATAATCCAAAATTGATTTGCTAATGGGAGCAAAATTTATAACTATATACCTAATATGGCGAGTGGTGGGATCTTTTTACAAAAAGTTTCAATTTTTTAAAAAAATGTTTTGTTTATTTTTTTTGCATTTAAACTTTTCATGTTATTACTGCTCAATAGATCTAAGAAAACAGTCGGAACATTTGCCCTGATACAAGCAGTCTTGTTTCTGTTTCAAATCAAAGTTGAATTAAGTTTTAAAAGGGATAAACATAACGAAACTTGAAACATGCTCAACTTTAGTTGCGTTTTTTTCTCGCTTAACTGGATGGTATAAAAAAGAATTAATTGGCATCAGTTCAAATCTGATCAAATTATTGAACAAATTTATCGATTAAAATAAATACACATCTAAGAGCAAATTAGAATGTGTTATAAAATTGCTCCGTGAAAACAACTGTTAACAGTTGCTTCCTTCAAAAACTTGATTCTGATTGAGCATAATTATTCAAAAACTTGAATGAATTTAAGATATTCGCACTCGAATGCAAAACGAGAAACATATTTTCTTGGCAATTTTTCCGTAACTTCTTAGGGTCTAAAATTCGGGACCCGCTATTGTAAACTCAACCCGCAAATTATAAGTGGAATCCGCAAACTTGATCAGCGTACATCTGATCAGCGTAAGTTTCAGAATCTTTATTTTTCCTTTCAGTTTTCTTTTTTGGTAAACTTGTTCGCCTTACTGGTATCAGCGGTATGATTTAGACAATTACAAATTACAAGTACTGGAGGCGTCGCCGTAATCTAGGATTACTTTGTCAGCAGTAAGCTGTAAATCCGAGCCTGTGCATTGACAAGTTATCTTTGAAATAAAACCAATCAAATTTTCAAACACTTCAGCATCTTTCGACTTCTCATTCAGATGGTCACCAGAAAAAAAAATATTATGATCCACAGGTTCCGCAGCTCCCAAATGTATGCAAGCGAACCCTCACTTTAACCATTCATTTTTGTGTATACATGTCTGACCAACGAAAAAATAGCATATACCCACATTCAATTAGGTGGAAGGCTTCGAAAAATAAAAAATCATAAAAAGGTTCCGGGATCGTGGAAATCCATACCAAAGTACTGCATGTTCAGCTTCATTTCGATAAAAAACGGGAAAAAAGAAAATGAGTCCAAAAAACGCATAAAGTCTTCTACTGCGAAAACAGCTAATTTCGTTTAAAAATTATTTCAATAATTTCAAGAAACCAGCTGACTGGGAAAAAAGGTTTAAAAAAGTAAAATTATGGCCAACATAGTGAGAATAAACTGAGTATTTTAAGAATCGGAGGTCTGCCGTGGAATCTACAACCTTGCTTTTTTAAAATCTTTTCGTAGTTCAGCATACCTTCAACAAATGGGTATAGCACTGCTTTGTTACAAATTGCGTAAGCTGCCAACTTTGCGAAATCTTTAATAAATTTTGTGGAATCCAAGCCGGTTCGCGGAAAAATACAAATACTAACTTAATGTGTAGTTTAATTAGGATCCCGCAATTGTAAGCACAACTTGCAAATTATAAGTGGAATCCGCGAACTTGATCAACCTTAACCTTCTGGTCAGCGTATTTTTGCAAAAAAAACTAATCTTTTGTTTTCTGTTTCAGTTTTATGTTTTCGTCAATTTGTTGGCCTCTCTGATATTAGCAGTATATATTTGACTTTTATGATTTTCCTACATACTAGTGGCGCTACGGTAATCTAGGAGTGCTTTGAAAGTAATAGGTTGTAGATCCGAGCTCGCGTAAGGACGAGTTATTTTTGATTTAAAAACAAAAATCGGGTTTTCAAAATTTCAGAATTGTTAGATTTCACATGAAACCACTAAGATAGAATAATCCCTAAAAAACTACTATGATCTAAAAGTTTCCCAGGTTCCGCAATCATTTAAAATTAAAATTTTAATTACATTAAGATTGAAAAAATTCCACGTCTTAGACCCCATAATGGAACCCACTAATTTGTAATCAAAGCTCAATTTCACAATTTTTCAAACAGTTAAAACGTTGAGGTTTGAGGTTTTACAAACTCAAAAACTATAGCATTGTTTGAAAAAAGGGTCATTTTTTTCTGAAAGGCGAACTCATAATTACAAAATTAGTTGAGAGCTCCAATTTTTTCTCACTCTCAATAGATTTTGTCAATTTCAAGAAACCAGTCTATCATATTCTTTCACAGTATAAGGAAACTAGATTTAAATCGATGTTGTAGAGAAATGATACAGATATGGCGACTTACTCATTTGTACTGACGCAGTAAAAATTTGCACGGCGGTATTTTACAGGTGGACAGTGCACAATTTTGTGATGTTCTTTCTGAGCAACGTTAAAAAACCTAATACACACTAACATAGAAAAGAAGCGCAAAAAGCGAAAAATGAAACAAAAAGGTGCTAAGATTGTGTGAACGCAGTTATAATTAGCGAATATTGTGCCTCATTTCGAGGAGAAAAAACGAAATTTAGACCAAAAAACGAAAAAGTGGTCTCAAAAATTTTATCAAAAAAAAAACAGAAATGGTATACAAAACTGTATATTTTGGCATACAATACTGTATACCAAACTGTGTATTTTGTGAAAAAGAATATCTTGTTGTGGATTCCTTTTTAACAAATACTCAGCCAGTCTTGTACGCCAAACAAATAATGGCATTTCAGATTATTTGACTTAAGTCTTCATCGATTATCTTCACAGAAAGAAAAAATTTAACAGAAAATTTTCTGATACTCTTTTTCCTACCGTAAAAGTAATCGATGAGCCGACAACAATCTGATGAAGTATTTGATATCTACGCATGCCTGCATAAACCACCATGAAAAAATGTTTGCCATCGCCTGAAAGAGTTGAAAGTTTAAAGTTGCATGAAACTCTTCATATATTTTTTTTCAGTTGCGGATTTTCTAAAAGTTTTGTCGACCCCTCTGCCACTTGTTGAAAAGGCGTTTTAGGCACTTTTTGTAACTTTTGACCAAAAAATCACGTTTTTTTTGGCGCCCGCTTCCATTTCAAACTTAATAATCTCATAAATACTGGCGCCGAATGCTCTTTTAGAAAAAACTTCAGGGTCCGCCAGCCAAAAAAGGTATCTCAAATTATTACAGTTTTCACAATTCAAAATTTTTAACCGCATTTGTGGCCCAAAAATTTTCATAGATTCCGATGTATTTTCATGATAAGTCTATTTGAGTATAATTTTATGAAAAAGAAAATTTTAATAGTGTGCGTCTTTTTTCTCATAAAGTGATACTTTGATCAAATTTTATGTTACCGGACACACCGAGACTCAATAAGAGCTTTGATCTCTCAGTTGGTGTCACAAAATACATCATGAAATTAGTCAAGCAGCAGCATACTTGGACGATTGCTGGGATCATAATGATAAACGCGAAAAACAAGGCCAGATAAGCCAGAGAAAAGAATCCACGCGTGCAAACTAAATTGATATCAGAAATAAGCCAAAACAATGTAAAAAAATGACCGATGAGGCGAATAACTTTTCCAACGAAATAAAACATCGATCCAAGGTGAAACCGTTTGCTACATTGTATGTCTGCGCCATGTAAATTTTTTGTGTTTTTCTTCAAAAAGTTCATAGATCATCACTTGAACTAAATCTTCTGTAATTTTGATTTCAGCAAACTTAGTGTATAGGATTTTTTGATGAACAAAAAATCTTTTTTGAACAAAAATGCTAGTCCTACATTTCCCATATATGAGAATTGTAAACCTAGCATTTTAAGCAAACGAACGTCATTTTTAAAATTTAACTTTACTTCAACATTGAGTTCAAATCCATCACTCGACGATTAACTTCGATAACTCCTTTCGCTAATAATATTGTACCTTTCTATTAGTTGGAAAAAAACTCCACTTTTCAAAACAATGCAAGTCATACAATTCCCACATAGGCGAATCAAGCGTCAAGAATCTCCCAAAAAGTTCCATAGAAAGAATAGTTTGACAAGCAATTTCGGTGTATTCGGGGTGACACAGAATACTAAAACTTGACAAAAATGGCCTTATTGGCAGACAAAGGGAATTCAAAAATCTAAATTGTTTAGTCAAACAAAAAATCTTACAGCTAGCAATTTTTTTAATGAGTGAACGCTGCTAAACAATGCAAGTCAGACAATTCCCACATATGCGAATCAAGCGTCAAGAACCTCCCAAAATATTCCATAGAAAGAATAGTTTGACAAGCAATTTCGGTGTATTCGGGGTGACACAGAATACTTAAACTTGACAAAAATGGCCTTATTGGCGAACAAAGGGAATTCAAAAATCTAAATTATTTAGTCAAACAAAAAATCTTACAGCTAGCAATTTTTTTAATGAGTGAACGCTGAAAAGCATTTAAATAAAACAAGGTAAAAAGTTTAAAATTGGAAACTTTTAAGCTTTTTGATGTAACTCAAACTTTAATTATGGAATCTAGCATAACAGCACTCATTAATTTCAAGTTCTAACCAAGTGAAGCCATAATTCATTCATACGCTGGAGTACAACTTTAGAAAAAACTCAGGTGAAAACCTTACCATTAAAACCGCAAGTGGGTTATTATTTACAATGGAACGAACAAATACGATTCTAGAGAAGAAATTTGCAATGTAGACGACACTTTATTAAAACGCACAGAGCTTTTACATGATATTTGGGCTTCAAATTAGTCGCGAAAAAAAAGTTTTAACAATTTTTCTGACTGTTTCAAAAAAAAATGATGCAAATATTGTTTCTATACCTGACAAATTAGGGTAAAAAACTAAAGTGAACCTATATAAAAAAAACTATAATGAGCAAGGAAAACCAGATTGAGAAATGGAATTTGCTATTTTTGAATTAAAAAAATTTTAATTAGAAAAATTGTTCCAATTTTACCGAAAGCTCATATTTTGACACAACTCGAACAATTTAAACTGCTTAAAAGATCAACCTTTCAAACGTACAGTCTATGATTAAACTAACGATCAGAAAAATTTTAAAACAAAACAATGAAACTGGATATGAAATTACCGGATAGGAAGTATTAGAAACCAAAAAAATTTTTCTAATTTTTTTCAAAAAATATAGTGGAATGCTTTAAAGTTTGTACGCCACCAAAATCGAATTTCATTTGAAACAACAAATTGAACACGAAAATTTATTTTGATCACAACAATTTTTGTTGCAGGGAAAAACTCAAATGCGCTGGATTATTACGAGATACAGGAAAAGCTAAATACTTCTACAGAAGATAAGTTATCGACAGTTATAAATCGCTGAAACTTATTCAAATTACAATTTTTCATCACTTTCAGTTGTAACAAATTATAATTGAAAACTTTTTCTCTTCATTTTTTGTACATCAGAAATTTTTTTTAAAAAACTTTAAACGCAGGAAACGATCAGGGCATGGGCACTAAAAGATGGAGAAAACATAAATATGAAAGCTTTCGATTTCTGTTCATTGAGTATATCAATGTTGGAAAATTCCACTCAATTTTAAAAAACTCTCAGTGCCACTGCATACAAAAACGATTGAAAAAAAAAACTATAGGTACATTCAATTACTCGGGCAATGTCAAAAATTTTCAAAAATCTTTTTTCTGAACAAATGAACAATTTTTTTCGGAAAAAAAAATTGTATAGGTAATAGTCAATTTGTATTCTGAGCATCAAATTCAACCATATTTGCACTGTTATACTGTACACATCCTTTCAAAAATCAACTATAATAACAAAAATGATGCAGCCTGCATTCCTTATCTTTCCAAGGCCTCTAACTACATCAATCACAGTTTTTTAGGAATCGAATAAAAAAACTCAGTTTTGCTTAAATTTTTAATGTTCTGAAAACAAAACACAAAACGATGAGAAAAGTTACGTACAAAACTTGAAATTATCTGAAAAAAAATTGTTTGTTAGTCTTTTTAATGACAGTTTATAACATAATTTTGTTTCGTTTAAGCAACACATATACAGTTCAGGTATATTGGGTTCTTTCCTAATCCAATCACCTTGCCTTTTCAGTATTCAAAAACAGTTCTTAAGCTGCCACAATGAGAAACAGCAGTATTATGGAATGGAAACTAGACTAGAACAAGAGCCATAGCTTATTGTATACATAGTGCGCTCTGGCTGCTATGGCCCAAAATTTATTCAAACCGGTATGATGAGCCAACAAAAATTTTTCATATCATAAAACTCTTTGTATTTTTTGGGCTATCACACACTATAAGAAAAAAACTTAAGATTTTTTACGAGAAACAACTCAAAAGCAATTTAGATGAATCGTGTCTTTAAACTACAGATGTTTTGTGAGTGGGGGTTCAGATTTATATTGACAAATACACTATCTCGAAGCATGAGTTGGTTTTTTTTAATCTAAATGGCAAAATTTTATATTTGAGTGATTTTCCGATATTTTAATCTGCGACATTTATTTGTGAGTTTCCGATAATTTAATCTGCGAGATTTTCGAAACTGAAAAAACTAAAGAAAAGTATTTGAAAAAATTTTGAAAGAAAAATTCTTATCTTGCAATCTTCTTGTAACAGAAGTCAAATGCTTATAATTTTCTCAGAAGAAAATTTTTATACTATAACAAGGAAATTGTCTAATTTTTGGTCGACCCAGTTGGTTCATTTCCTGGGTCAAGTTGTTCGACTGATGTGTTCGAAACATAGTCGTAATCATGGTCAAAACAAAATCTAACACATAGTCGAAACATAGTCGAACACCAAGTCAAAACATAGTCGAACGCATAAACGAAACATAGTCTAGCACTTTTCCGAGTCAAGGACGAAAAAAAATGAAGTTAAATGGTGAAACACAGTAGAGCGCAAAGTTTGGTCGAAGCGTGGTGGAACAAAAAAAAGAACACAGCGCGTGGGCGAAACATGGTCGAACTCAGTCTCGAAACATAGTCGAACTCAAGATATTGGCTACAAATGATCTTAGAACAAAATCCTAGAAGCAATGTTTTCCCAAAAAAAGGTAAGTAGTAATGAAATTTTGATGTTTTAAGAAAAAAATTTTAGCTCCTGGTTATCCAAAAAATGAGTTTAGACAAGTCAGTACTGAAATATTAAATTTATTTTATCTAATTATTGGTGAAAAACATCAGGGTAGATCATTTTTTAAATTGCATAATTTAAACAGAATCATGAAAATATTTAATCGAAACATAGCCAGTTTGGGTCCAATCGTTCAAAAAAACCACTCTTGGGTCGAACACAGTCGAACACATTTTTATTTTGGCCGAGTCTGTCGAAACATAGCCAGTTTGAGTCGGTTCGGCCGAAACATAGCACGCTTGGGTCGAATACAGTCGAACACTTTTTTCCTTCGGTCGAATCGGTCAAAACATAGCACTTTTAGGCCGAACACAGACATTTTTTCCTTTGGTCGAGATGGTCGAAACATAGCTCTCTTGGAGTTCTCTCAAATATATAGAGCTTATATTTATGGAGAACAGTTATTTAACTTGTTCTGTCTATGCTCTTCGCCAATAACGCGTCGACCATAATTCTGAACATTTGCTAGATAGATGACAATCTTGGCACGGCGAAAAACAAGACGCAGTTTTGTTGAGTTACTTGAAATAGTCGATAAATAGTCGATAAATAGTCGACTTCTAACCAAAAAAAATGGTGATAAAGCTCCGCAATATTGGACTACAGTAAACTCTACTTATTTCAGTGCTATTAAAAAAGTCCGAACACTGCGGAGTTAAATTAGTATCCTTGAAAAAGCTTTCAAACCAAAAATGAATTTTCTAGCCGCTCTTTTTGCTATTTGACTGGAATCTGACAACGAGATGGCCATGACACTGAGGATTTCTTGATTATTCATATATACTGACAGCGGCATGGTCCTCGGCAAAAGTAGAGCCCAATGTCCTTGCCACTCGAACATTTTCATTTCTGGTTTCGAAATAAGTTGATCAAAAGTTGTTTATCGGTTCTGACAACCTTGTTGACTCAAGCACTCGAGTTGTACTTATGCTGAATCCTTCGAGCCAAGCAGTTGATTCATAGACAGACATTTTGTTCTTGAGAAATTCTCAATGGCTTTTCAGGCTCACAGGGAAGTTTTTGAGAAAATCTACATGATTAGTCCAGATACGATCTAAATGAGGGTTTAGAAACCTCTACTGCAATTTTTCTTAATTTTTGCCTTAATTTTGGGAAAAGTTAAGCTCACTCTAATTGATAAGGCGCTTAGTCCCATAAATGTTGAGATTCCTAAATTTTAACGAACGTTTCAGAACGACAAAAAATGGTCATTAGTGACCCATTTGATCTCGTCATAGCAGAGAAAAAGATTTCGCAAGTATCCCAGTTAGAGTTATATCCAGCCAAAAGCTGCAAGAAACTTGTAAAAACTCTTATCTGTTAAATCGTCTTATTCGCTTTTCAGCAGACCAACAGTTAGGTAAGGTTCAAGTGCGATATTCAACATTTCTTATGAAAGTGTTTAGAAAACTCGTCATCATATTTATTGGACAGCGTAGTGGTTTACTCGAGTTGTTTCTTCAATTCGTTTATCTTGATAATGACCAGCAACAGTTTGACTACTTCCGTGCATCGTTCATCATCAAATCGTTGCAATACAGTTGAGAACTGCACTAACCGCTGATCTGATGGTGTCTCATCTTCTAGATGAGCATTTAGGCTACTGTCAGCCGCAATTATCAAACTGCTGAGTCGACTACTTCGGACCGTTTCATGTAACCAATCGTCGAACTACCGAAAAATGCTGTTTTTTCACTTTTTTTCACGAAACAAATTCATGCGTGATGAGTATCGAATTTTATATCTCTAGACGTGGAACATCCTCGGTATAATTGTCGAATAAGGGCTTCAATTAAGCGGAACTTTCAAAAACGCTTCCAATTTGCATCATAATGAATTCAAGATGTTCCGCTGTTGCTTGATCAACAATATAATAAACAGAATCACCATCCACTTAGATCATCTCATCAAATGGGAACATGGGAATGAAGACTGCGCAGTGAGTGACCAAGAAAAGTGAGTGACCAAATTTTAGGAAGACCTTAACGCTTGTCCACTTTCTTCCATTTCCGAAAAAAACTAGTGGCCTGGAGACCTAATTGAACGAGTCTTTCTCTAATAGCTTTGCACCTTTCAACATTATTGTCCAAAACTTTGAGAGACAATGTTTCTGGCTAAAATCTCGCAAACGCAATTTGGGATGGTTAGTCGAGTACGATCTTACGCTCAATATAAATCAAGTTGCATGCTTTTCAACCATGTTTTCGAAAACGATGCAACCTCACTTAACTTTTCAAAAGAAAACGTCCGCCTTTTTGCGTATCTTAGAACGGTCTCCAGAAACTATATGAGTCCGCTCATCAAGCTTGTGTTGGTTTTTGCTCCTTCCTTAAGCAGGATATTAATGCCGTATAGCTTTGAAATGAAGCAAGGTGAAATGCATACTGGAGTGAAATTTGAGCGAGATCTATAAACTAACGTATACATGGCATAGTGAAATCTGACCAGCTCGGCGTCGGTTACATTCTCACCTATGTCAGTTCGTTTGCGAAATACATTTGAGCCGAACGTAAGTGATCATTAAATCTCAATAATTTAAAAGTTTGGCGTTTTGATATATAAAGTTTAAGCGTTTGAAATGTTTCTGTTTTTTTTTCAAAATTCCACATCAAGATGTGATTAACCTCATTTTATCATTTTAACTTCATGAAACTGCTTTTTTTTGCGAGAGTAAACTTTTTCTGCGCTCTGTGTACTGAATCGAAAATCAGACATAACCTTTTGCAAAACTGGTTATAATTAGATTTTTCAATTCCAATTCACTGGGTTTGTTGAAAAAACATCGTAAAGTCCTAGAAACTTCACTTGTTTTTTTAGTTTTTTAAATTTTTTCAATAAAATTTTTTCAAGTTTTTTTTTAGTATTTTTAGAGAAAATCAATAAAAGTCAGCAATGAGCGTTGCAATGATATTCTATTACTTAAGATCTCATTCGATGTAATTTTTTCAAAAGTATCATTACAAAAATTTTCTTTTTAGTTTGTAAGTTCTGCGCGGCAATCAAAATTTACAACAATTATGAAAACTGGTGTTTTGCGTTTATGTCTGTTACGCTTGGGTATCGATTTGGTAACACTTTTCGATTTACCCTTACATACAAAACTGTAGTTTTGTTTTTTAACTGGCAACAAGTTTTCCGTTCAAGCCTTGACGGGAGTGTGTTCCTTTCGTTATTTTTTCGAATACTATGCGTTATTGCATTATACTGAAAAAGTTTCATACCAAATGAGCGTGTCCAGGCTTTTTTTGGGTTGAGCTCCATACGCAACAAAAGCTTAACACACAATTCCATACAGCTTATACAGCTTATACAGTATAATCGTATTATAAAGCTTATAGAGCTTATACAAGAAACCTTCTTTTCATACAATTCCATGCACAGAGTTTATGGAAAACGTATTTATCATACAATTTCTGCTAATACAAAAAAATTTTTATTCATAGTTCTGTGAGAATCATTAACTATTATCTCATACAAAACTACTCAAATGTGAGTACCTGCGTAATGTTTTTTTTTTGTTGGAAATTCCTTGGTTATTGTGTTTTTGTGCAAAACAAAAAATGTTTTAGCAAATCTCGAAAAGCAATAAAAGTGCATGTCGTATAATTTTCATTTATGGAAAAAGGTTAACCGTAGTTTTCTTACACTTTCTGTACGTATGGAATTGTAATAAGCTTTTTTTTCTAATACAAAACTCGAAAGAAGCATTTTTGATCCACCCAGTTTGTTTTACAGACAGTTGCGTCCCGTCAAAAATTGACTGAAAAACAGAAAAAAACCCAGAGAAATTTTTCCCAGGCTTTTGTGCATCTTATTTGAGGTTTCTTTGGATAAAGATTCTGAGGTCACGTGATCGGTTTTTAAAAAACTGGTATAGGTTATCTGCCTTACAGCAGTCGTTTTAAAAATCGACTTTGTCTCAAACCTTCCTTTAATAGGTACAAAACAGCCTGAAGAGCCAATATACGCAATTACAGCTCTGTAGTTCCGTTTAAATTGATCCTTTGACTTCGGGCTGATTTTTTATTTGAAAATATTTATACCCAAACGACGAAGTTAAATCAATTTGAAACGAACCAACTTTAAATTAAAAGAAGATCCGGGAAAATTAGAAAAAAAAAGAGGAACGCTTTGTTTATAGTTAATACCTCTTATATACCTTTAATTAGTCCCAAAAAACGGTATTTTTAACTCAATGAAAAATTATGTGTGCTGATTGAAGCGGAAAATGATTTGTTCAGATGGGAAGCGTCTATTTAGATTAATGACTGTCGGATTTTGAGACTACGCAGAACCATATTTATAATTAGAGGGACGGGTCAAGTCTGACTTCTATGCCGAAGTGCATTAAATAAGCGAGGAGGGAATGCTAATTAACCATAATGGGGAGGTTCTTATCATTCTTTTGGGAATTCGGAGTCCAGATTACCTCTGTTTTAATTAGAGATTACCATTTACATTGGCCGCTACCCATTTATAACCAATGATTTTTTGAGTCTTTCAAAGTGAAACCAAAACGGAAATAGAGTCATCAAATATACTTTGTTACATTTTGAGCCTTTGCAACTATTGAAGAAGTTCAATTAAATTCAACATCAAAAATATGTTGTCAAATATCAATTTTTTTCTTTCACATCTGAATGATAATTGTTAAATCAAAATTGAACTTATATGAATTCGCAGATATTGTTTGTTTTATCTAAAAAGTTCGCTTTAGTATTAAAAACTTTCCCGGTTTTTAAACTTGCTGAAGTATATGTCATACTCTGCTTCAGAACCTGTCTTTTGATCCCGAATACGAGTGAAGAACGATATTTCCATAACTAAATCAAACTTGAAACTGTCACTATTTAACCTTGGCATCTTGCACTTATGAAAACCAATTTGAACCAAGTCGCGTGGGACCCATTTGTATTTCATTACTTGCACCAGACAAAACGTTTGAGTAATAGATATATTCTTATGAACTTGAACAAAAAAGTCTACAGCCTTTCCTGTGCAACATCCGCTTTTCGTCTAAAAACCGCTTTTTAACAATAGAAGCATTGATTAGAAGAATGTTTCAGGAGTGCTTTTTGCCTCTTTTGAAAACTGCCATCTTATATGTTATTATTGCAATGCTATCACTGCGAATTATCTTTTATATGTTAGAAGGTATCTACTTAGCAATCGCCCTCCCTATGTTATCTTCTAAAAAATTGCCACCCCTGTAAATAAAATATGTAAATTAGCACTAGATAGTTCTATCTAAAATTCGAATTTTGCTTCATTCTGATTGGTCGAAAATTCGAATAACTTAACCTACTTAACAATCGCCCCCCCCCTCTTTTTATTTTTCTTGAAAGGGGTTACCTGTTAAGTAGATCCGAACTAACTCACACTAAGTAAACACCCCTTGTGCACTACTGTTCTCCACCTGGTTTTTTAAACCTCTCAAAAATTGGGATGCTAGAGTAATATTCTCATAGCAGAAGAAACGAATGGCCAAAATTTTCACCCAATAGAGAAAATTTATTCTGTGAAAGACTCCACCGAAATAGGTCAATTTAGTTCAGATTTTTAAATCTGCGTTCTATTATGTTAAATTAACTTTCTGCTATTCGAACACTCTGCTGTTGTAGTATCGCCCTCATGATAGCATCAGGACTAATGAGATTATCACATCCACTTTTATTTTCACTCAAACCCGCTTAAAAATTTCCTCGGTCGACAGTGAAAACTAATTTTTTGCCGTTGTAAAAAGCCTAAGGCTATTCCAGTTCACTTAGTTTGATTGATTTTATTTAAGTTTTGTTGTGCTTTTAAAGGTTTTGTTATTTTGATCAACACCAAGTTATTTCTACCACGCTCTCGTTGCCAGCTTCCACAAAAAGGGAGAAGAAAACGCGCGAAAATATATTAAGACGTTGTTTTTTATTTCTCGAAAATTTCTCAAAAATACAGAAGCGTTTCAGTTTTTTGGAGTGATGAGGAAGTTTTTGTGAATTTGACGAAGTTTTCCAAATGCGAATTCGCGACTTTTCGAGAAAAAGGCTGCTTTTCAAAATTTCCGACCATTTTTAAGACAAATAAGATAAATTCTAGGGGATCAGGGCAAGTCTATGCCAGACATCCTTAATGCGCTTCCGGTAGACATAATAATCTGCTGTCTAAAAAAGGTCTTTAGTTCTGCGGTTGTCTGTTACCGGACCTGAAGCAATTGGCATTTATTACTCCCGGTCAATTCATTTGAAATTCAAGTTAAAGAAAACTTTTAATGATGTTACTATCAACTGGAGAATATGTATATGTTATCTTGTTTCACAGTTGTTGGCTTCAGTTTTTAACTTACCAGTGAACTGTCCGTTCAAGATGCCACTAGAGTTTCACAGATCGAAACCTACACCATTTTTTCTCCACATCAAATTGTTTTTTCAATATCGGCAACTCAAAAGCAATTTCTATTGCTTGTGCAACATAGCTAATATTTATTTATAGTGTTATTTTTACGTTTGGAATCATTCGCACAATTTTCATCCAGATGCCGAGTTGTTATCTGAAGTTATAAAAATGGTAATTTCATTTTTATTACCAATTTTATATATATTTACAACAATTCCTCTATCGCGACTGTCAGCTTCTGAAGAAGAAAAAGCATATTCCGAAGATTTGACAAAAGAAACGCTGTATTTGCTAGTAATTCACGACTCAAAGCAAAGTCATTTTGAAGATTTGGTTCGAATACTGGAATCTGAGTTGAATCCTGAAACGTATAATGACACTGTCAATTCAACAAAAAGATATTGTCAGTTTAGTTTTGGAAATGGCCAGAATTTTTGCTACGAAGACTTCATGCCAAGGTTAGTTCCATCTCATTTTCGAACGAAACGCATTTAACAGATAGCATGCATTTGTAGCATCGAGCTTTTAACATGTCTGAGTTTCAAATTTTTGTTCAAATTTCCAAATTCGGAAAAAAGTTACTTAAAGAGTATGACTTCTTTATCTGAGAAAACTCTGCCCCGAGATAAGATCGAACTATTATTTTTAGGAGACGATTCATAATTTTACATTTAAAAAATCTTCTATTAACAATTTCGATTTCGATTTTTTGGTTTCAATGATTTTCTCCAACCAACGAGAAAACCTTTAGGCCGTTCCAGTAAAAAAAATTAAATATTTAGTCTCGAGGCTCGAAAAAAAATTGAACCAGCTGATTGATTTAAGAAAAATTGAAATCTATTGAAGTGTGTGTATTTGTTGATAGGATAAAAGTAGTTGGACTAAAAGTGTCGAAGAACATCCCTGCTATCCTTGTTGAAGTGGACAGAATAGTCCGATCACATGCCCTGTTCGCAATCATATCTACTTCCGAGTATACGGAGACATATGTAGCCCTTGCCACCATAGCTGGACAGTATTTGATCCCTGTTATAGATGCTGCCGCCGAAAACAGAAAACGATATTTTGCTCTGGTGAGTATCATATTTATCTTCCGATTATTCATAATTAACAAGACTGCTCGTATCAGGGCGAAGCCCTGAATGTTCCGACTGCCTTTTTTAGGTTTTATGGAGCAGTAATAACATTAAAAAATTAAATGTAATAAAGTAAAAAAAAAAAATTTTAAATTTGAAATTTCTTATGAAAATCATCCCCCCACACGCCATTTAAAGTACAAAAAAGATAGATTTAGATCCTTGTAACAAATCAATTATGGCAAATAAGCTTCTTTCAACCAATTTCGAACGATTTTAAGACGGATTAACTTTCCGCTTACGCGTTAATAGCGCGAAATATATCGCGCGTTAATTGTCCCAAATTGTCCAAAGTGGCAATCTTTAAACCCCCATAACTTTACAAAAAATGATCACAGGTGAAATATCTTTTCAAATTCGAGCTCAAGACAACAATACCTTTTGAATGATATAAAAAATTCCGTCAAAAATGGCTAGTTAAAAAGTCGAAATTTGTCTGAAGAAAAAAAAAACCCACCCCGAGCACAAATATTCCGTTACTTTCGTATCGAAAGTCAGTCGGAACAACAAGTCTACAATCAAAGAAGAGCGAGAAGTCACAATTAAAAGCACAAAAATCAAGCCACATTTACCATTGGCGAAATTTCTCTTAAAGTATTGTCTCTGCGTGAGCAAGTAGTGTGGGTAGTAATTATTACAGCCTGGGGTTTTTCCGGGTAGCGTGGGGTTTTTTTGAGTTGAACCAGTCTTAAATAGCAAGAACCGGTTGCGCCAATCTAAGCTACGCCAGTCTGTATTTGCCAAGTTTGGGTTGCAACGGTCTTCTCTTAACCCGGGAAACTAATTTGATTTGCGATTTGCGCTGATTGCCTCGCCCTCATCCACGTTTAAGCGTTAAAAACGGGTCATTTTGTAGTTTTTTTGAGACGGATTTAAAATTGATTATCATTATGGTATCTATCAATAGACTATAATCTGTTATAATCATATAACTGATCAGGTGCAGATCTAGTAATTTCTCGAGAGGGGGATTTTCAAAAAAAAAATTTGAAAATTTTGTCGGTCTTTTTTTAGGTCAACATAATTGATTTTCTGAGGTCTCCCAAACCCCTATAAAGACCCTAATTTGACCAATTTTTGTGTGCCGCTGGCAAACTTTTGATATAAGGCCAAAAAAGGCGTTTTTAGGCACTCTTTGGAAAATTTCGACCAAAAAATCGCGTTTTTTCGGCGCGCGCTCTCCCCTCAAAGTTAGTATAGATTGGCGCCGACTAAAATTTTAAGGTCAGTCAGCTAAAAATGGATATCTCAAAATAGTGTAAAGGGGGACCCTTTGGGTCAGTAGGGGGTCGGGGGTTCTGGTGATTTCAATTCTCTTAAAATGCCTTCAATTCTTTTAAATAATTTTAATTCTCTTGAAACAATTTCAGTATAAGCATGAGTCTTTAAAGTATTTTTATGGTCTATTTGAGGACTCGTTGATCTCACCAGATGAGTTTATTCAAATATTGGGGTTCAATCTTGGAGTTGTTCACCTACAGTTTATAAATCTTTGGTCACTAGTTACAACGTGAGTTATTCACGCTTTTTTCTGTTGAGTAGTCCCGGACCGAGAAGAGTCCGAGCTTGCAATTGCATACTTATACTTAAAATAATACAGTGCTGATTTAAATTATCCGGACAAAACGAACAAAACTTGAATTTTCAAACGCGTTTTTCTCAAATTGGGTTAAGATTAGACAAAAAGTGAAGAGAACAAAAGTTGCTTAAAATTTCACCAGAATTAATATGGTGTATTTTTTTCTCCGAAATTCTCAACCAAAATTTTACCCCAAAAATGGGTCATTTCTGCCTATTTCAATTAACCAAGAATTACGCTGAAACTACTTTGTTAATTGATCAGAATATTATATCACAAGAAGCCTCTTACACAGCCCAACAAAGTTTGAGAAGGGTTAAATCTCCGAAAACCAGTATAAGAGAAAAAATTTTCACTTGATAGTCAATAAATGTGATTTTTACTATATAAAACCCAGAATCTCTGTTTAAAAGTAAATTTTAAACAATTTGCGCAATTTTTTGGAGATTTATCCCTTCTTAAACTTTGTTGGGCTACGTAAGGGGCTTCTAATGATATAATATTCTTATCAATTAACAAAGTAGTTTCAGCGTAATTCTTGATTAATTGAAAAAAGCCAAAATGACCCATTTTTGGGGTAAAATTTTGGTTGAGAATTTCGGAGAAACAATTACACCATATTAATTTTGGTGAAATTTTAAGCAACTTTTGTTCTCTTCACTTTTTGTCTAATCTTAACCCAATTTGAGAAAAACGCGTTTGAAAATTCAAGTTTTGTTCGTTTTGTCCGGATAATTTAAATCAGCACTGTATACAGTGCTGATTTAAATTATCCGGACAAAACGAACAAAACTTGAATTTTCAAACGCGTTTTTTTCAAATTGGGTTAAGATTAGACAAAAAGTGAAGAGAACAAAAGTTGCTTAAAATTTCACCAGAATTAATATGGTGTAATTTTTTCTCCGAAATTCTCAACCAAAATTTTAACCCAAAAATGGGTCAATTTGGCTTTTTTCAATTAATCAAGAATTACGCTAAAACTACTTTGTTAATTGATACGAAAATTATATCACATGAAGCCTCTTACGCAGCTCAACAAAGTTTAAGAAGGGTTAAATCTCCAAAAATTTGCGCAAATTGTTTAATATTTATTTTTTAACAGATTCTTGGTTTTATATACTAAAAATCACATTTATTGACTATCAAGTGAAAATTTTTTCTCTTATACTGGTTTTTGGAGATTTAACCTTTCTTAAACTTTGTTGACCTGCGTGAGAGGCTTCCTGTGATATAATTTTCTCATCAATTAACAAAGTAGTTTCCGCGTAATTCTTGATTAATTGAAAAAAGCCAAATTGACCCATTTTTGGGGTAAAATTTTTGTTAAGAATTTCGGGGGGGGGGGGGGGGAATGGCACCATATTAATTCTGGTGAAATTCTAAGCAACTTTTGTTCTCTTCTTTTTTGTCTAATGTTAACCTAATTTGAGAAAAACGTGTTTGAAAATTCAAATTATGTTCGTTTTGTCCGGATAATTTAAATCAGCACTGTATAAATTGAATGATTTTTAAATGGAATATGATTTCCTTCTAACAAATACTTTACAACATTTTCAATCCAAAACATAGAAAGCATCAAGCAACAAATGAAACTCATAACTGGTCGCAAGATCTTTAGTCGCGCCGTCAATTTTTTGTTAAATCACGTCATCAGCTTTCTTCACAATTTAAGCAAAAGTTATTTGATTGCTTAAATTGTTAATTAATTCGTTTATTAGGGTTTTCGCAAGATACTGAATGCTATGAAATTTTAACAAAATTGAACTACGTAATTTTTTGGGGCCGCAAAGAGATCATGTTTGTGTTTTTGAAAAATCCATAGGTTGTTGCGAAAAAAATACTGTTCGTGTTACAACAGAAAAAAAAACAGTGTGTGAAAAAAGGTCGTTTCATAGAGTTAGTTAAAACACGTTTGAATGCATTCGATATAATTTTTTGTTGAAAATTTGTTTTAAAAGTTTCAAAACAGTCAAAAACAATCAAAGATCTTGCTCCACAAGCATCGACACGACGAATTGATATTTTCTAATTTATTAAAGCTTGATTTAAACTAATAGATTTGCCTCAATTCATTTTGGAAGCATTTTTGGCTGAATTAAATTACCGCTCAAGGTAAAGCGCAGTTAAAAACAAGTGGAAATTGCTCAATAAGGGTCCAAACAAAACCAAACTGAAAAAAGTTTCAATCACTAAATACATTGCCAATAAATAATGATCGCAACAGAAGCGTGGCGAGGGTCGCCCCCCAGCTCAATTCTGGTTGCCATTGTTTTCCAAAGGGTCCCCCGATTTTATAATTTAACGAGATAATTTTTTAGTGAGCCAACAACAAAGAATTTCTAAGGGCCCCTTCGCCGCCAATACAATTAGTTTTAAAGAGGGAGCGCACGCCAAAAAAGCATTTTTGGGCAAAAATTCCCAAAAAGTGCCTAAAAAAATCTTTTTTGGCCTGTTTTTGCAAAAATAGGGTTCTTAGAGTAGTTTCGGAGAGCTGTGAAATAAATGGGTCGACCTAAAAGGCAAAACAATACCTGGCTAAAATTTGCCAATAAAAAACACCCGGGCCCGAACACGAACACTCCATCAATTTTTTCGAAAGTTGGAAGGAAAAACTTCATCAGAAAACTTTGAAGTTTGGTACCATCAAAAACAAGGATCGAACAAAAACAAATGATTTTTTCAACACAAGTATCGACAAGTAGACAGTGAAATTTTTAAATCTAGTAAAGTGTGATTTGGGCTAAAGTGTTTGCCTAAATTCCTTTTGGAAGGATTTTTGGGCCAAACTCAATTGCTGCTCACATTACACCTCAAATTGTTTCAATTTGGCCAAAAAAACACTCAGTTCCTAACCATTGCAAAAAGTGATCGCAGGCAAAACTTTTTAAATTTTTTTTGGGTATATCAACTCTGCATAATGTATACTTTTCTAACTTTTATTACTAAAATTTTAAAGCTGGTTGACAAGAAACCCGGACACGAGAACAAACAATCCGTCATTTTCATTAAAAATTTCAAAAGCTTTTTCATAGATGACCATAGATGAAATCCTCTCATTGTGTGCGAATAGCGATTCATAATACTGAAGAAAAAAATTTTCAAGCCTTAGTTTTGATCTAAAACTTTGAAAAATAGCAATCTGATATGAAAGAAAGTGAGCAGTCTTATGCTAAAAATATGTAGTAAAACATCAGCAATAAGTAAAACATTTGGAGCACATTTTTAGTTTTTAATGAGGGGTCATGTAATTCAATGATTTGAAGCTGTTAGCAAAAAAAATCATTCAGTTCCATTCATTTTGCAGCTTTCATTTTTTTGAAACTGAGAAGAAAACATGTTTGAAAAAGGTCATTCTAATGTCATTAATTGTTCCTCAAAGTTAGTTTTGAAGTTTTTTTTGTTAAATACCGAGTTGTTTCAAAAATTTTATATTTTTTAAAAAGTATGAACTGTTGATAGATCGTTTGAGATTCAGAGAAATGCTATTACTAAGTCTCTAAGAGCTCCTCAATGAAGTTTTTTTTTTATCTTGTTCGAAAGCACCGTGTGAAATCTTTAAAATTACTTCCATTTCTCATTTTTTTGGTTATTTTCCAAATTAAAATGTTACTTTGTATAAAATTGAGCAATCATTTAAAAAATATATTCAAAAAATCAAAACGAATCATAATTCATTTGGAGGAAAAACTGTGTTTTGAAAGTTTCAGTTATTTGCTTTAGACTTTTAGGCATTAAAGTTTTAAGGTTTTTTCTATTCAATCTAACAATGAGAATAATAAACTTTTTCTATATCAGAAATAAGTCAACAAACAGTTGATGCCTTAAATGAGCGGTAAATATTCATATCACTGATGTTTTATGAGGTTTCAACCAATTGATAATCAACAGAATCAATCAATTTGGTGCTACTGACGTCCAAACACTAGATAGAAAGAAAAACACTTTCTACACTAGAAAAAAATATTACGAATTCTTCAATTTCTGTGAACCACAAAAACTTGCTTAAGTTTTTTAATTTAGTAGAATTAGTTAGGATGGCTGACAAGATAGTAAAAACCCGTAGAAAAAATTATGAAATGAAATGGTTTTCTAGTCGTTACACATATTCTCTTAGGATTTCTGCCACTGAATTTTTTTGTTTGTTTGAATTCTTAAGCGCTTTTATGATTCAGTTTTTCAATCTCTGAATCCAGTATTGTCTTATTTCAAAACTCAGGTTTCAACTCATTGTTAGCTTATCTGCAATTTTTCTGAGCATACCGTGTAGGTTTCCTTGAAATCACTCAGTCTGTAACTTGAGTAGCCACCCGCTGTCACGACTTACTGCTTGACTTGGCTGCCATCGGCTCGAATAAAAAAAACAAAGCAGATGCTGTTTTATGAAAAATAGCCAATTGGACTGAACGAATGTGTTTTTGATCTCGCAGGCTTACAATAAAAAATGGCATGCTTTGTTTGGTATTTTTTTCTTTTTTTGAGTTCAATGAATTTTTTGAGTTCTTAGATGCAGCATGACTCATAGTATTTCAATAAAACTGAGCCAACTTGGTAAAATTTTATCATTTTTTGTGTTTACCCGTGCACAAAAGAGGCTTCTAATCTGGATAGAATTTTTATATAGATCAACTAAACTAATTCTATGTGTTTTTGTACAGGAACTATTTGTGTCTCAACTAATTTTTATAAAGAACTGATCAAAATTCACTGGTCAACCGTAACAATATAACATGCTTGAGTATACACAATAGTTGTAGCAAAACCCGCACTGGAGTTCCATGGATAATAATCGATTATATTGTCATTTTATAGTCAGTCTCTAAAATTACAAAAAAAATTGATTATAATACATCACATCAAAAATGGATTATAATCCTAGTATTTTCTTATATCAAAATAATCCATTGCAATTGATTATAATCGTTTATAATACAAAAAAATGGATTTTGAGCATAATATTTTTAGTCATTAAAAACCATTATAATAGATTATAATCGATTATAATGTATTTTTTGAGAAGAAATTATCATTTTTGCAAATTTCTTTTCAAAGTTATCTCCTTTCCCGTTTCGTACAGTAGGTAAGTATTACATTTCATAAATTTTTACATTTCACGTAAGATTTTATTTATTTAAGTTTTCTCCCCCACCCAGTTTACCTCTCTTCCCACCCAGTTTACCTCTCCCCCACCCAGTTTACCCCCCCCCCCCGTATCTTAGTTTAACCCCCCCCCCGGCGTGTTACGGGGGGATTGTTAAAATATGGGGGAGGGTGGAGCAAAAAGTTGGGGAGAGGGGGTTAAAATGGAGAAAACGTGAACAAACTGGCGTGGGGGGTAAACTGTAACTTGGGAGGGGGGTGTTGGGTTTGGGGTTAAATTTTAGTAAAGATGGGGGTGGGCGTAGTGATAAACGTAGGGAAGTGAGGGGGGGGGGGCAAATCCTGATTAGGGCAAAGTGAGGAGTAGGGGTTATCTTGAGTAGTTTTAGATTGCGAGTAGGCCGTGAGTAACGCAGAAAGGTTGCAAGTTTTGCAAATAATTACGCAAAAAATGTGAAGATTATAATCCATTAAAATCAATTATAATGGATTTTAAATGATTTATAATCCATTATAATGGATTTTAATGAATTGCGTTTTTAGGAAAACAATCAATAATAATGACAACATTATCGATTTTGTGGTCTAAATTTGCAACAATAATGGATTATAATGACAACATTTTAAGGAACAATTTTCCATTCAAATCGATTATTATCCATGGAACTCCGGTGCGGGTAGATAAAAAAACTTGAATAACACGTGTTACTTTGCAGCATATTGCAAACTATTAATATACATGAGTGATTATACGCAAAAAAAAACGTTGCAATAGAATGCAAAATAACAAACGCGCTACAACAATCATTGCTAAAACTAGTAGAAATGTCAGCAACGGTAATTTTTTCTTGCGAAAAAGAGCCTATGTTTAGTAATTTTCTGATCAGAAATTAGATAACAAAAATTGATCAGACACTCAATGCTTTGTTTTGAAAATTTCAAAAAATATATTCTGACCACTTTTTAGATAGTTAATTAAATGCTTCTTGCCAAAAATTAAAAATTGCTTCAGTATTGCAGAAAATTGACATATGAAATGTATGTCCAAATCTCTGCCGCACTTTATACATTACTTGTCAGACAGCATATTGTGCAACATTCACATGAAAAAAAAATGTTGTTTCGTAAAATGCCTAAGCACAATCAACAGCAATACTCAGAAATACCAAAAAAAAATGCAAGCTAAATTATGTTTTATTGAAAATTAACTTTTTTTAACGTCGTGGAAGTAGTTTTTTCTGTAAGCACCAAATATAATGCTATAGATAACAGTTTGAACCTTTGAAACTAAAAATTGTCAATCTAAACTATGATAGCCCGTTGCTGTGCAAGTAGCACCTAAGGTTCCGACCATATTCATGAAAAACAACAAAAAAGTCTTTCTTCCATTTTTCCCCAAATTCAAGTCGTTGTTTGAACGCGTAAAAAGAAGAAAACTATACAAACGCGTAGAGAGTTAGCAAGTTAGGCATAATCGTTATCATAGGTTCAAAAAATGTTTATCAGAAAAAAGATTAGCTGAAGTTTTAAAAAAATCGCTTTTTTCAACTATCATTTCGAGGCCAAACTGTGCACTGGTTAGGCGCAAAATTGTGCTTCTCTAAATTCCTGTATTCCGGAGACACGCTTTTAAACATGAATCAATTTTTAAGTGGATTCCACGAACAAAATTTCCGTAGATTCCGCGTACAAATACCTGTAACGTAAATTTTGTCGGCTCATTAGTTTTGTTGCCGACTCCGCAACGACAGAATATGGGTAGTTGTTCCGGATTCCGCAAATGTGTGCGGATTTCGCGAATATAAGTGGATTACAACTTGTGGAATTCGCTGAGAATTTGGGGATTCCACTTACAGTTGTCAATTTCCACGACATCCTAAATTTATCAAACACATTTGTTATTATTTGTTAATGGATTCCACAATTTGTTCCAGACTCCGTAAGCTTGTTGCGGGCTCCACAAACTTGATTGCGAAATCCGCTAATTTGATAGTTTTTAAATATTTATGGAAAAAAAAGTTTTGCCTAGATAGCACTTAATAAAAAAAATTTTGCTCAGGAAGCGCCAAAAAAATTTCGTTTTAGTAATAACAAGTTTTCTGATAAAAAATATTCAGATAATGAACGTTACTTGATTGCGTTACTCGCTCAAAATTAGACTGAAACTGAAAAACTTCATTTCGGTTTTTGCCAATACTGGTTAAAAAAATTAACAGTTTTTTTTGTAGTTCAAATCATGGCTGAAAGGTCTTTAATATGATATATCAAAGCCTTTGATTTCTTATAATGACTGATTTGGCGTGAAAAACAAAAAAGCCTTGATAGCGCTTAAAAAATTAAGTTTGCCCATGAAGCGCTAGAAAATGTTCGATTTAGTAAAAACAAGTTTCCTTAGCAAAAATAAATACAGATAACGAAAATTACTTGATGGCTTCACTCGCTCAAAATTAGACTGAAATTTCAAAAACTTGAAACCGGTTTTTTCCAATACTGGTCGAAAAAAAATTAAATGTTCTTATGTCGTTCAAATCATGGCTGAAAGGGCTTTCATATGATATATCAAAGCCTTTGAATTTTTATGGTACCTGATTAGGCTTGGAAAACAAAAAAAGAACTAAAACACACCCGAATCCAAACTTCCTCCCCATTTCAATGGTCGGATCATTAAATTATCTCAACCCGACATATTATGGATAAGAATGGATTATATTGTTGTTTCATAGACAGTTTTCTCAAAAATAAGAAAAATACATTTTATGAATCAGCGCAAATGGATTATAGCGATTAATTTTTTTGCGACAATATAAACCACGTTAATCGATTTAGGTGGATTAAAAACAATTTTGTAAGTTTTTTGCACCATTTTTTGATAATTGATAATCAGTTTAAAGCTTTCTGATTTCTTAACTGTTTCACTCACTATCATTCTTTTTTCCTTCATCATTCTTTATACTTATCTTTTTGTTCGAATCCGTTTGCACTCTAATTTTTGTCAAAATCTTTTAGCGGGCGCCAAATGCTGATGAGAAAAAATTGAAGTAAAACGGATTTGAACAGAAATTTTCAATTTAAAAAAAACACAAGTGAGGTTTAACCTGAGAAGGAATGATTGAACTTGAGAGCGGTTGAACGGAGGGGAGGTGTTTAAGCGCGGGAGTGATAGAGGACTCGGGGGGATTTAAAATGAAGTGTTTTCAACGTGGGGGGGGGGGGGGGGTTGAAAGTCATCGGATTGTCAGGTGGGATTGGAAATTTCTTACAGATACAAATACAAAGAAGAAAAATGAATCTCCAGAATAACTTTTATTTATTCCTTGTCTAATATATACGAAACGAATGATACAAAAATCATGATACAAATTCATCTCCAAAAACAAGAAATTCGGCATTTTTGGCCTGCTTGTTTAGAAAAACGTGCAGCTCTATTTCCACGTGCGGAATCAGATCACGAGGAGTAAAGAGATCGGCGGCCTTATTAGAGTCCTCAGCGCCCTGTCTCTTCGTACCATGGCTGTCATTTACGAAGAGAGGGAGCCCTACGATGTACTCTACGAGGAGTTCACAGAGATCCTGGTCATGAGGTCTCACGGTCAGTTATGCAAAGAGCCCTATTTGACCTCACGGTCAGTTATCAAAGATGACCCTTATATGGACTCCTATAATGGACAAAAAAGCGCTAAATGGACTCTTATAGTTAACAAAAAAGACTCTTAAATGGAACCAAGATGCAAAGTCAATTTTTTTTGAGCAGCGTATAGCTCAATTCTAGCCGGCTATGGTAAATTTTTCACTTTTTCTTAGAGTCTCAGCAGCATGGTGAGCACGACCAGACTTTCAGTGTGACAAAAGAGTACAATTTGACACTAGAACAGAAAGAAGGGTTCAGTGGGGCGTGCAAGAGTCTCCTCCGCAACGACCAGACCACTCTAGTCATCATCGGCAGCGCTCAGTTCCATAAAAAGGTGTATAAATAAGGGTTATTCTTCTATCTACTCTCGAAAGAGTGAAAGAGATCTACGCAATTCGCGTTTTTTGGTATCTGATTAAAAGCATTATGGGCTACTTAGCGCTCTCATATTCTAATAACAAACTTACCCCGCAGTGACAAAAATAGATAAAAATCAATCATATGCAGAAAAATATACAATTTAACGTGAACGCATAATCATTTTATCCTTTTGCGAGAAATAATTGATTCTATACCGATAGAAATGATTTTTTTTTGCACGAAGATACATGGATTTAAGAGCCTAAATAATCGATTGTTCTGTTCTAAAAAATTGTTTAAAATCTCTAGGTAATCTGTATATAAGCAGTATTTATTCTGTATATAACAAACGTGTATATAATCTGTACCCGCACTCAGTAAAAAGAGAAAATAATCGATTATAATATAATTATAATCGTACTTTTAGCAAAATTATAATTAATTTTATGCGCCAATTTTAGATGTTTAAATGATTTATTATCCAATATAATGATAAAAACTTTGGTGACATTTTATTAAATTAAAATCAATTATAATTGATTATAAGCTTTCCGAAAGTCTCTTATAATCTATTATAATAGATTATAATCCCTTTTTCTCTCAAAATATCATCTCACAAAAAAAATCAATTATAATGAATTACAATTTAGCTATTCTGCCTGAAAAAATAGTAAAATTCAAAGTAAACGTTTAACACAGTAAAAAGCTTAAGCTATAAGCAGGGGTGAATTTAAGATTTTCTCGAAAGGGGGATTTTCAGAAAGCTTTCGAAAGTTTTGACGACTTTTTTTTTAGATCGACCGAATTGATTTTCCGAGCTCTCTCGAAGCTTTAAAAAGAGCTTATTTGCGTCAAATTTTCCGCGCCGCAGGCAAAAATTTGATACTTATTTGAAAAAACAGGCCAAAAAATTGCGTTTTCTGGCCGGTTTTTCAAAATTTTCCCTGCGGCGCAGAATATTGCAAAAAGGCATCTTAAGAAAATTTTTAGGCTTCGTCAGCAAAAAAGAATACTTCAAGATGGTGAAAAGGGCCAACCATTTCGGTCGGCAGAGGCTCGAATTCTTGAAGGGGGTCTGCCCCCCACCCTCACTAAATCCGCCTCTGGCTATAAGTACAAAATTACAGTTTCTTTTAGTTCAGCAACCAACTTAAAAGCAGACAAAAAAAAACAAAAATGAAATGAAGCGATGACGTTTGTTGAAGATTAACGGATTATAATTCCTTATAATGGATTAAAACTGAAAAAAATTCGAATAAAAAAGTTACTGAAAAATAACCAAATATAATCGATTATAATGATTTTTATTGTTTTGAAAAAAAGTACCATTATAATTCATTTTTAATCGATTATAATCAGTTCTGTTGGAAATTTATGAAGACTGACAATGAAAATGCATTATAAAATCTATTATTTTCTCTTTTTACTGAGTATGTGTAGATAATATGTAGATAATCACTATGAAGTTTGCAAAAATTGATTATTTTGTCTATAAACTACTCAGGTTGCATTAGGGTCTAACTATGCAAAACCAAAATTTGTAATCTGGAAAAAAGTGCTTTGTAGTGAGGAGAGTTGTTTACCCTAAGGCAGAGGTTTCAAGAGATCCTTCTAAATCTAAAGGTTCTCGCGCTGTGAAAAGTTTAGTTAAGCAAAATTCCATTGAGTGCCATTTTTGCAACTAACCTTTTTTTAGCAAAAATTTGTAAAATGAAAATTGATAAAAAATAGAACATTTTATATCAAACATCACAAAAAAAACTGAAAGACTGTAATGTAATTTTTTTTCATTGTGCTTATTTGATATGTGATTAAATTGAGAAAATCAGTAAACACTCGGACTAATAAGTGTATAGTCTGCACGAAATCGGTGTATAACCTGCATATAATCTGTATATAATCAGTATTGTATCTGGATAAAAATAACTACAATAAAAAAGTTAAAAAAGTTGCAAAAAAAATATGATATAATTGATAACTATGAGCATGTAATGGAAGTTTTATTACGAAAACTGCAGCAGATCTGAAATCTATATATTTTCCTGTTCGATCTGTCTCTAATTGATTTTTTCTACTTTTATCACTGCGGGAAAACTTTTGAAGAATAAACTAAAAAATTAAAAGAAAATAAAGTCCCAAGCTTTGTTATCAGTTTGGTTGCTTGAAAAAGAATTATTTTAACACTTTTTACAAGCTTTTAACGCTTTTTTGCCATTTTGAGATTAGTTTGACAATTTTCAAATTTCCTGATAACTTCGTGGTTAAAAAACCATTTGACGAGAAAAGTAATATTCTAAACCTTTTAAAAGGGAGCAAAAACTTTTCAATGCCGTAAATACTCAAATACTTTACTCGTTGATGAAAATCACAGGGGCGGTTTCAGAGAGAAGATGGCGAGAAGAAGGCGGACGCCTTCCACCCTCAGGATTTTGACCCAATGCCGACTCAAAGCGTCCCTCTTTGTACTATCTCTGGAAATATCCATTTTTGGCACCGGACCGTAAAAATTTTCTAAAGAAAAGTGCAAGTTTTCTTCAGATGTCAGTTTCTTTACAAACTTCCTAGAAGCAGTTTTTCGGCAATCAATACAGAAACCTTCCTGGTTGCCGCGGAAAAAACTTAATCTAAATTTACTTATTGTTTTTTTTAGCAAGCATAAAACCAACTGGAAAACCTATTTTAAAAATTTAATAGCAATTTTTTTTGTTTATTAGGTTTATGAGAAATTTATTAGCATTGAAAAAAATTGAAATTAATCTGTATATAAACTGTAGAAAAATATGGACAAAAAAATTAATATAAACCAATTGAAATCTTATTTATTGTCATTAAAATCAATTTTTAAGTCTTTATAACGGTATTTGTATGAAATTTATTGCAATTCCTTTCTTGAATACGTTTACACTTCAAACTTTTGAGGTAAAATAGAAGCAAACGAAATTTTTGTAGGTCGAGGGTTCATGGATTTTTCTATCTTGTAAAAAGTTTATTAACCAAAACATTAACCTGGGTGGAGTCTTACAATAAAAAACTTAAAAGGATACACACTACACTTTTTAATGTGTAAATGATCTTCAAACGTCTGTCAAATATCTCAAATAGCCATCCCGTGAGTTTTGTAAAACCGATCCAACTGATAGGTTTTTGTGAGCCAGGACCGATCTGTTTGTAGCAAACAGAAAGTTTATTCAAACCTTAAAACTTAAAAAAATCTATGCGTTTATTAACTTAATGAAAGAATGCTAGTCATACGTTTCTCATAAATGGCTGAAGACTTTTTATGCGTTTATGTTTTTTTTTGTATAAAATCTGTAGTCCACACTATGGTAATTGTGTAAATATCAAACCTGGCGTGAAGCCTGGTGAACCTTTAAAGCAAAAAGGCGACCGGAACACCGTGACGGGCACACTTGCACGCCCAGTGATCCATGTTCTTTGACGACAATTTAGGTCTACAAAGAGTGTGAAGAGTACATCAACAAACACCGACCGGCTCTCATCAGCTCAAGTGACATTGTGACCGCCAACCAGGAGATGACCTCGCAATTACCAAACGGAATTTTGACCTTGAAAGCGGCCAACCAGAGCATGAACAAACAACTTCTGGACGCGGGAAAAGTGGCTCAGTTGTCACTTTATTACATATACGAACTGATAAACTCACAAGACGAAGATTATAAAGCGTTGTTCAAGTCTATGCAGGAAATTTATACCGTCGAATCAGGTCACTCGAAGGCCTTGAAGACAAGTTTGCTGCGTGAAATAAAAAGGTACGGTCATATGCTATGATAAAATTTTTAGAGCAGCTGAATTGAACTGCTTTGACCCAGGGTGGGGTCAGGGCGGATTTAGGGGAGTGGGGTGGGGTCTTTGGACGGACGCTCTTTCCCTCATCAGGGATTTGACCCTCTCGCCAACCAAAAGGTCACCTCTTTGGTATTATTTATGACATCCATTTTAGGCCGACCAGCCCTAGATATTTTCTAAAGGCGCCTTTGGTGCCAGCAGGGGCGGATCTAGCATTTTCTCGAGGAGAGGGGCAGATTTTCAAAAAATTTGAGAAAGTTTTGACCTTTTTTAAGGTCAACCAAATTGATTTTTCAAGCTCTCCCAAAGCACTAAAAAAGTCCTGCTTTTGCCAAATTTTCTGTGCCGCAGGCAAAATTTTCAAAAAACAGGCAATTTTTAGGCAAATTTTAGGCATTTGATGGAAAATTTGACCATAAAGTCGCCTTTTTTTTGGCGCGCGCTCCCCGCTCAAAATTAGAAAAATTTTAGGGTCCGTCACCAAAAGTGGTGGATATTTCAAAATAGTACAAAGGGGGGACCCTTTGGGTAGGTAGGGGGTCGAATCCTTGCCCCCTCCCCTAAATCCGCCCCTAACCTGACCTAATGTGAGCTAAAGAAGAAATAAAGAGAACAGTGCTTCCCAAAAGTGCCCAAATACGACGTTTTTGATCTGCTGTTTTTTCAAAAAATTTGCCTGCGGTGCAAAATTTTTCATCAAAATACGGTCTCTATAAGTTCTGGTACTGCTCCAAAATTCTATTTGCTCGACCTAAAGCAGGAAAACTTTTTGAAAGTTTTTGCAGCAAAAATGTGCCTTTTTGCCACCGACAATGTCTCTGAAAACAAGCATCTATCTTGATACAAGCCCATATAGCCCCCGAAAACCTGAAATTTGTCCTAGGTTTTCGAGGCTGGTCAAATAATTGTCAAGTATATGATGCATTTGATCGCAATGTATTTATCATTTTTCCGTCGGTTTTTTAACTATAATCAGAAAAATTTTATTCTCCAGTTGCTTCGAGAGGCGTAACTACCAGCCGTTGTGTAACACAAACATTCCAGAGACCTTCCTGGTGCAAAACCTGTACACTTCCGAGGCTTCGGTAGAATCTGACGAGAGCGCATCCAACTTGAAGAGCGGCCAAAATAAACCCATCAAGACGTGGCACGGCAAAGGAAAAGTTACAGACAGGTTCGGTTAAAAGTTTTGAACCCCTCCTCTGGAGACTCCGCAAAGCAATTTGCTGAAAAATAAATCTAAAAATCGATCGCCCGCTCAGAGTTTCATGTTGGTCATTCTGATCATGTCATGCAAAGCTTTGAACCCTAAAGTTTCCAGCGTTGTAAATTTGTTTAAAAAATGCAAAAAACATGATACAGAAAAAACACACAAGAAATTTAGGATAACTACGACATGTTAATACTTGCTTTGAAGTTTCAGCTGCAAAAAAAAACGTTTGGGTCACTGTTTTCATCAATATACGCAAAATTAGGAATTGAAAAAATTTCAACAGGTACGTCGAGATCAATTCCATCAAGTGGACTGGAAACCAGTACTTCAACATGAAGAAAAGTCAGAAGCCGCAGCTGAAGATCACCATAGCAACCATAGAGCCATTTCTCATCTGGAGAGAGCCAAACAATGACAAGAGTTGCGACTTCGGCCAGGTATTTTGTTCGAACTGCTATAGGGGAAAGCTATAAAGTTAAAACTTTCCAAAAGGGCTGAGTACGGCGTTTTGGCAGGTTGTTTCAAAATTTGCAAAATAGGGTCTTTCAAGTGTTTTTCTAGAGCTCAAAAAATCAATTTAGTCAATCTAAAATACGGTCCATAGTTTTTGAAAATCCAATCTAGAAAAAAAACTATATCCGCCCCCTGTGTATTTGTTTTTCATTGGATATTGGTATTTATGAAAAAAAGGTTGAAACTCCAAAAACGGAAGTCCCGTATCTTTCAGAATTTAGCATTTACCAATTAGATTTGAGCTGAAAATTGTGAATGCTCAGTTGAAGCTGTAAATACAGTGCTGATTTAAACAAGCAAAACTTGAGTTTTCAAACACGTTTTCTCAAATTGGACAATTTTCTCAAGAATAGACAAAAAGCGAAGAGAGCAAAAAATGCATAGAATTTCACCAGAATTATTATGGTGCAATTTTTTCATCGAAATTGTCAACCAAAATTTTACTCCAAAAATGGGTCATTTTGGCTTTTTTCAATTAATCAAGAATTGCGCTGAAACTACCCCGGGTTGACGAAAAATCCTAGTCATACAATTTTCGTATAAAGGAAAATGGAAGTCAAAAACTTTTCATGCAATTCCAAAATAACAGAAAATTGCATGAAACGTCTCTGATTAGTGATTTTTCCATTATGGAAATTGTATGACTAGCATTTTCCCATAAACCGAAAAAAAAAACGATTATGTTAAAATCTATGTTCTCAAATGTTTTGGTATGTGTTCGTGACCGAATACGAGTGAAAAAATCCATGGTTTACTCAAAAATAGAGTCACCAAAGGTTTAATCGTCATGCCTTTACAATGCATCGGAAACAACCTGGAACGACCTGAAACACCATTGGAAACGACCTTACACAAATCATATATTGAAAGCATCAAACTTTCAAAGTTTTGCTAAAATTTTCGAAGATGGTTGATTTTGGTACTTGTTTTTTTATTTATCAGTCATTGATCGAGGCATACAGAAACACGTCATACAAAAAATATAGACGTTTTTAGCTTGTTTGAAAAAAAAATCCAGATAAACGTGACAAAAGATATTGCTTACTCAAAAATAGAGTTACCAAAGGTTTGATCGTCATACATTTACAATGCATTGAAAACGACCTGAAAGAACCATTGGAAACGACCTTACACAAATCATATATTGAAAGCATCAAACTTTCAAACTTTGGCAACATTTTTCGAAGATGATTGAAATTAGTATTTGTTTTTTTTATCTATCAGTCATTGATCGAGGCATACGTTAACAAGTCATACAAAAGATATAGAAGTTTTTAGCTTGTTTGAAAAAAAAGTATCCAGATAAACGTGACAAAAGCCATTGCTTACTCAAAAACAGAGTCACCAAAGGCTTGATCGTCTTGCATTTAGAATGCATTGAAAACGACTTGAAAGAACCATTGGAAACTACTTTACACAAATCATAATTTGAAACCATCAAACTTTCAAAGCTTGGCAAAAATTTTCAAAGATGATCGAATTTATTGTTTGTATTTTTAATTATCAGTCATTGATCAAGGCATACAAAAACAAGTCATACAAAAGATATAGAAGTTTTTAGCCTGTTTGAAAAAAAAATCATTCAAATAAACGTGACAAAAGCCTTGGCCTACTCAAAAATAGAGTCACCAAAGGTTTGATCGTCAGGCATTTAAATTGCATTGTAAACGACCTGAAAGGACCATTGGAAACGAATTAACAGATATCATTTATTGAAAGCATCAAATTTTTAAAGTTTGACAAAAATTTTCAAAGAGGATTGAGTTTTTAATTTGTATTTTTAATTATCAGCCATTGATCACGACTTACAAAAATTTTCGAAAATCCAATCCAGAAAAAAATATATATCCGCCGCCTGTGTAATTTTGTTTCATTGTGCGTCGGCGTTTATGTATAAAAAACGTTGAAACTCCCAGGAAGAAAGTCCCGTATCTTTTAAAAAATAGCATTTACCAATTGGTTTGAGCTGAAAATTATGAATGCTCATTTGAAGCTGTAATAACAGTGCTGAGTTAAATTAACCGGACAAAACAAACAAAACTTGAGTTTTCAAAAGCGTTTTTCTCAAAATGGGTTAAGATTACACAAAAAGTGAAGCGGTCAAAAAAGCCTGACTTTCAACAAAATGCATTTGGCGCAAATTTGTCATCAAAATTATCAATCAACCCGTTGATTGGTTGAGAAATTTTCTGCATTCGGTCCTTATTCTGTGTTGATGTAGGTGTGTTACCCCTATTTGAGAGGAGAGGATGCAGACATTGAGAGCAGAGTGGACGACATAGTACTGAACTTCACAGTTTCAGACGAAGATGTGAAATGTTGCGACGGACTGGAAGTCGAACTGATTGACAGGTTCTTTTCAGACATGATAATTATAATCTCTTTTGGTTTGGTTTTCGAACAATTCAAGGACGAATGTTAACTCTTCACGTGAAAGAAGATAAAAATTTTATAAAATGGTTCGAATGTAGATTGATTAAACTGACTTCCCGACACAGAAAAACAAAAACAAACACTTGTTTCATCAAACTTTTTTGGCACCCAGGTGAAACATTAAGAAAAAGTGCTAAAAAGGAGTAATTTAACTGCAATTTTTTTTAACGCTCAACTTGTGTTTGCGCTTTCAGGGAAACTGATCCCACAAAAATCTAATCTCTCTCAAAATGAAGTTCAAAAAATGGCGTCTTAAAGCGATTTTTTAGGTGGCTAACAATCCGAACTCCCGGAAAAAGACTACCAATCTCCAAAACAGCAGAAGTACCAACAAGCTGTTAATTTATTTAGATTGAGCAAAGACATGCATTTTGAATACATCCTGTACTTCGGAAACTTCCCTGCTGGTTTGGTCAAGATCAAATCGGAGCCAGGTAAACCATCTTTTTTGTCCAGCAACTGTAGGTTTGCAATTTTGAAAGACAAATAAAATTTCACTGGCTAGAAGTTCCGAGGTTTTTAACCACCACAGCAGACGTTCTATTTTATTTAGAAGAGGAGGAAAATTTAACAGGTAGGTACAATCAAATTCATGTTGTTCATATCACCAATTTGTCCAATGTTTTTCTCGCACTAAATGTGTAGTTGATTCCTTTCAGCTTTGCCCTTCAATAGGTTACGGTCAATAGCAATGAGCTTCGATTGTTAAAAAATTCAACAAAAGCTTTTCAAAATTTGTCTGCGGCGCAAAATTGTTTGTCCGAATAAGATGTTTATACAGTTCTGGGACTGCTCGGAAATTCAATTTGGTCGACCTAAAGCAAAAAAAAGGTCGACAAAATTTTAACTTTTTTTTGAAAAACCGCCCCCCAAGAGAAAGTCCTAGATCCGCCCCTGTATAAGAGAAAACTGTTAGGTCAGCACCAATTTCTTGTGTCTCATACTGAAAACTTCCTGTTTTCATCAAACTGACCAGATCCCAAACTCGAAGGTTCATTCTTTAAGAATAATTACATTAAGCTATGACTATATCTTGTAAGTGTTCACCTTTCACCTTGCAAATTGCAGCGCACGCCCGATTTGAACCCGCAATCATTTAAAGCTTTGGTCGCAAAACACTGCTGGAGTTTACTGTCTGTAATCGTTTCAGTTTCACTTGAAAATTTGACGGAAAGTATTGTTGGCAAAAGAGGGACTAGAGAGACGGTTGAGTGGCAGGGCATGGTAGGTTCAGTGTACCACGGACAGGCGGACTTATCCATCGGGTCCATAAGGTAAACCTGATTTACTGATGCTAAAAGTAAGCTGAATCTGTAAGACCCAAAATTTAAATGAATAGACTGGATTCATAAATTCTAGAGGAGCAAACGTAGCAGCTAAACTAGCACAAACTCTTTTAAACATAACTATTTCGTGAAAATCCGGTTGTGTGAACTACAAAATTTGAGTGAAATTCGACAGTTGCCATAATGAGGATTAGCCAGCTGCTATACACAAATCAATACAACACTTCCGCCCATGTTTGTCGCTCTCCGCGGTCAAGCAATTCAGTCAAAAAGTTCAGGTCGCTTGAAGTTCCAAAAATTGTCTAAAACTAGAAAACATTAAACCAAATTCAGCCAAAACGGAGTTTTGAGACATTTCATTGAGATTTAATTTGAACTTTAGCGGCAAACATTTCTTTATGTACACTCTGCTTCTTGTACTGCGATTGCAATGCTAAAAAAAACTACTCGTATAGTAAGGCAAATTCATGAATGTTCCGACTGTGCTCTTCTATCGGTATCGAATAGTTAGTTAATGGTAAAGAACATATTTTAACAAACCATAAATTTTTGATCAATATCATTCAAATTTCAAATGTAAATTTTGAGTTACACTCAGAAAACTTTGGTAAACCGGGAATGTTCGCCATGCATAAAACAATCACGTAGCGTTTTCAGCATCATAATAAAAAAAAATCTTCACATTGCGCATAAATCAACTCAGAGCTGGCCATATTGGCAGTTTTCAAACCTCCCAAAAGAAGTCGATATCTTCAAAAGGCTATAAAACTTAAAACGTTTTTTTGGTCTAATTAGTCCGGATGCCAATTTTTTTAACGAACGGAAAATGTGTACAAAAAAAAATCAATTTTAAAAAATGCAGGTGGGGAAAAAGGGAAAGAGTTGTAAGGAAACAGGGTCAATTCATGTAAAAATAATCACAATTGACTCTTCTGCTTACCTCTTATGGAATTTTATATAATTGAATTAAGTCATTGTTTCAATATTTTAAGATGTATATGTTTATCTAAACTTCCTTTTGTTTGCCAAATTTCATGTTTATGCAAGTTTTATGCAAACACAGTTTTAAAAGTTTTGATAAACTTACTCAAAACTTTAAAACCTCCGCTTCTGAAAAAACTCCACGTAGAAAACAGCAATGGACTGAAAACTCTTCGCCATGCTTATTTTGCACAAAAGGTGCTCCATTTTTTTTCGTTGTTTCAACGTGTGAAAATTTTGCACTCGTTAGTCAATGCAAGTTTCATAGCTTGAATAGCTTGCTTTGAAAAAATTGGACTTTTTTGCGGACCCATTTGGCTGACATATTAGTTTGAAATATTACAAAACTTCCTAGCTTACAAAGCTTTCTTATAGAAAACGTTAACTTTTTACCAACTGATTTGGACTATTTTATAAATTGAAGTATTTAAGTTTCATTGATTGAATTGCTCCAAGAGAAAAACATTAAGATTTTAGTATCCGATTACCTTCTTAAAACAACTCAAAATAATTCAAAATTTTATTATTCGAATAGGCTACTAAAATTTTACCTTGTCGCCAACTGATTTGATCCATAAGCTATCTAAAATTTTTCAAAGTTTTATTGCTTGAATAGAGTTCATAGAAAAATCTTTTTTGAAAAACGAGTCAGTCAATGCAATAACCGGCAAAACTTAGTTTGTATCGCATGAAAGATTTCAATAGAAAAAATTTTTGCCCCATCCCATTTGCTTAATGAAATCACTTAAAGTGTTTTAAAATTTCACACTTTGAAAAACTTGCTTAAAAAAAAATTTGGCGGACTGATTTGCTGTATCAAAAAATTTGATATATATTTTGAAGTATTATAGCTTGAGTTACTTCAATGGAAAAACTTGAACTTTTTGCAATCCGAGTTGCTTCATTCCAAAGATCCAAAGCGTGAAAAGCTTGCTTAGAAAAAACTGAATTTTTCGAAACTGATTTTGTCTATGAAATTACTTGAAAAAATTTCAAAGATTCTTCGGGCGCTTCGCTCGAATAAAATAACTGAAAAATTTTCACCGTCAGGTGATAACTTAAAATAACTGAAAAATTTTCACTTCATGTGATAACTTAAAATATTTCGAAGTTTCGTAGCTTGACTAGCTTGTTTCAAAGGTTGTTTTGCGGACTGACTTGCTCTGAGAAGAGCTTGGGTTACCACAAAGTTTTATTGCTTGAATGGCTTCAATAGAAAAGTATAATGTTGTCACCCTCCGAAATCTCTGCATGGAAAACTTATAATTTTCAATGTTTCATAGTCAGAAAAGCTTGAACATTTCGCGAACTAATTCAATCTGAAATTTAAATTATTAAAACCGATTTACAATATGGCCAATGAAATTGATTGAACAGATTGGTCAGAACGAAAACAAATTTCTTCTGAGCTTATTGATAATTGGTGACAGGCCTACTAGTTAGATTTAAAATTCTTTGTATTGTCTTTGTCCGTGCTTGTGATGCTTTGCCTAAAACTGAAACATTTCTCAAAAAGGAAAAGTTTTCTCAAAAAAACAATCTCAGAAACGCTCAGCAGCAATCTTTTCATTAAAAACTGCACCTTGGCAGCAGTTTTTTATTCGAAATTAAAGAGCCTATAAATTCAATTTTTTGTTTGTTTTCATTAGAACGTAAATAACGGAACAACTAGGCTCGTCTAGTTTTGTATTCAGACAAATTTTGGCTGTCAAAATAATAATTTTGTTTGGCAATTCTGCATAGTCTTTTGAAATTTTTGGCTTCTTTCTTCACCTCAATATAAAAAGATGTTTCACCTGCAATTATGTTTCGATCTGGTTTGATCGAAACATCAGTTTTTCAGTTTTTGATTAATATGTGCTATTTCAAGAAATTAATTTTTGGTTTTGGCAGCCGTATGCGCAAAAATGCTAAAACATCACCCAAACACCTTGAGTAAAACCATAAATACCGAGGGGTATTTACGATTTTGCTCTGATGTGAGCAATTTTTTTTTCGATCGACCACTAGCGTTGGGTGAGTTTTTATTCTGACCAGTATTAGATACTACAAGGAAAATTAGTAAAGATCAAATATGGTTTCATTTCAAAGCCCTTTCAACCGTGATTCGGATTTTAAAATTATTTCAAAAAATTTTCATTGTCTGAAAAAACTGGTTTGTACATATTGAAGCCCTTCCATACTTGATTTGGACTTCAAATATAAATTCCAAAAATTTGTCTCTATTTCAACACAACTTGTTTTTTTCATTTGTCAGTTTTATTCTACTGCATTTTCAATTAATCTTAGGCATAATTAACTATAATTTTTCAGTTTTTCATGTAATCTAAATCCATTAAAAACATGAAAATTTATCGGAAAAAATTGAGTTTTTTGAACTTTTTCCTCTTCTTTTTACTTTCTTCACTTTATTCAAGATTGTCGGAACATCTGTGCTAAAACAAACGTAAGTTCAATTGAGATATTTAGAGGAAAATGCATGGAAGTCATCATTCGCCAGGCTCAATCGCCTTTTAATGTTTCGAGTCAGTTTTTATGACTCCCTGGCTGAATTATTTAACGTTATTGTTTTTAAAATTTTGAATTAATAATTAATTAAGGCATGGATTGATGAATGTAAGCTAATTGTTTTCAGCATCACCAACGAGCGCTCTCAATTCGTCCGTTTCTCCTCCCCGTATTTCTACTCTGGATTCGCCATCATGGTTGCCAAAAAACCACCCGAGCCAGAGAAGTTCGCATTCCTCAAACCCATGAGTTGGAGGGTGTGGCTCACTATTCTGCTGTGTTGCAAGGGCGTGGCAATTGCCATAGCCTACACAGACATGCTCAGCAACAAAATCAAACGCAAGACACAAATGGAGGTAAATATCTTTTCCAGGGACCAGGGGCGGATTTAGGAGGGGGACTGATTTGCTCCTGCCGACTTTGTACTATTTGAGATAACCGTTTTTGGTGATGGACCTAAACTTTTTCTAAAGGCGCCTTCGGCGCCAATATATACTAATTTTAAGGGGGGAGCGCGCGCCGAAAAAACGCGCCAAAATGGTCAACATTTTCGGAAAAGTGCCTAAAAACGCCTTTTTTGGCCTTTTTAAAAAATTTTTAAACAGTCTCTGTAGTGCTTGGGGAGAGCTCCGAAAATTAATTTGGTCGACCTAAAAAAAAAGGTCAAAATTTTTTTGAAAATCCGCCCCCCTCGAGAAAATCCTAGATCCGCCCCTGCCAGGGACTAATTTAAAGGACAGCATCTTCATTTGTGGCTGTTATAGTTTTTTCCAGCTGAGCTTGCGGCGCCAGATTAATCCAATTTTCTGGTCGGAGCACCCGCCAAAAATTTAATTTGTCTTGAGGAAAAATTCCGAATGTGCACAAAAACTACTCTTTTGGCAGGTTTTCTTCGACAATTGTCTGTGGCGCAAATTTTATAGCCAAAATAGGTTATTATCTCAATAATTCAGAAGAGCTCAGAAAAAGGTTCAAAAGATAAAGTATTGAATCCCTTCATTTTTAAAATCGAGAAAGTCCAATTCCTAGATTCTGTAGAAGCACAAAATTGGGATAAACGATTCCGGATTCAAATCGTTAAACGTCTAAGAATCTCTCAGAACAGTTAATGTATATGAAATCATTGCGAAAACCAGCATCATGTGCTTGTAACGTGGTGATCTAGTATCGCTTTATTTTTTGTTACCCGGCCCAAATGCATCATTTTGTAATTTTTAAAATCGAATCAAAATCGTCGATTCTGATTGATTGTCATTAATTCCAGCGAAAGGAACTCTGGTTTTGTTAAGAAACAAAGGCTCAGCTAGCTTTTTGGTAATTCTGGGTCATGTAATAGAAAGACCAGTGTCACTTCTTAAATATTTGCGGATGCCAAAACGGGTGTTTTTTGAGGTTGTCGCAGATTTAGCAATCAATCATTTAAATTCACGGTCTGTTGTTAGATTTTGCAACTTTCATACCGCAACAATTCATGATTGGGTTCCGTAAATAATGACCAATGTACTCGTGCCAAAGTCAATTTCAGTCAAAAATTGGTATCATTTCTTATCCATTCGTTTATGTTAGTATGAAAAGGAAAAAACCAAAGAACCAAAAAAATTCGAATGAAAAAAAAGCCTTGAAGGTGGTAATTAGATACTCCTGCATAATCCTTGACCGCGTACGACAAAACAAGCACAGTAAAGGCTTGAAAAATGAAACCCATGAATGTAACCCCGCATCCAAGTTTAGGCGTAAATAATCGATTGTAACGGATTATTATGATGATTTTTTGACAATTATAATCGATTATAATTGCCAGCATTAGGTCGTTAAGGGATTTATAATTGATTATAATCGTGATATTTTCCAAGAGATTATTATCTCTTATAATTGATTATAATTGATTATAGTTCTTACTAAAAACCCTTAAAATCAATTATAATTGATTATAATCGATTATAAACTCTTATTTTGCCGAAATTTTCTTATATTCGAAATATATCTTATGGGCGATTTTTTTGTGTCAATAAGAAAATCTCTAAAGGAGAGATCTCTTGAACACTTTGGTTCATCTGAACACAAAGTTATACCACGAAACAAAAGTTTCATAGAGATCCTTTCATATGAGTGGAAAGGTTTTCGCGGTAGATGAAAAATAATTTTTCCGAATCAATCATGAAACTAAATCAATCTGCTGATGTTTTGGTGTTTAAAAAAGCTTAAAATATGCATCACAAAACAACTCTAATGGGGAAGAAATGAAAAAAAAACTTATAAATTTGAATTAATTGGAAAATTTAAAAACATTTTTCTCATTTTTCATAGGAGCCAACGTACACAAAAAGCATAAAATATAAGCATTTTAGATGCAACTTCGAAGACGAAAATGGACAAAAAAAATGGATTTTAATCAATTATAATCAATTCTAATGGTTTTTTGTGCAAAACTAATAAAATAGAAATTTGAATAAAAATAATGGATTATAATCAATTATAATCGATTATAATTGTATCAAAAAATAGACGAATAAATAATCGATTAGTATCGATTATAATTGATTATAATTAATTATAATTTGAATTTAAAAAGAGAGATTATAATCAATTATTAATTGATTTAAATTGATTGTTTCTCAATTATATTGAGACTGGTACTAAAATCGTAATATAATCGATTATTAACGCTTGAAACTGGGTGCGGGACCACAATTATCAAAAAAACTCTAACCTGAGCTTTGATTTGCTGTAATACTGATGCAAATTGAACAGTTATCTATCTATGCACAAAATACAGAGTAGAAATAATTTGGAATTCTTTGTTTCGAAAAAACCATAGAAACATAACAAGAAAACAGAAGATAAATATACACCACACACGTATAAAGTTAAACTTAAACGCATTATTTTTGATATTGAAAGCTTATTTTTCATATTTTTGTCCAATCTTAAAACCTCATCAAAACCAGTTTACCTAGTGAACAGCGCGCAATTCACATTTTTTGAATTCGTCGAAAACAAAAATTTCAAATCTTAAAACAAATAAACTGGTTATTTAAAAAGAAGTTTAACATTTTCTTTTTCTCAGAGGTAAAGCCTGCTTAAAGCATTTATTGTGTGCCAATAAGCTTTAACGCTGTTCGCCACACCATTTTTTCATACGTCTTATTTTTCAAAACTTCTTATTTGATATTGGCAGTCAAAAACACTCTTACTATGCAGCGATCATGGCGGAAAATTTCATTCAAATATTTTAGTTTCCTCAGTTGCAATCAACTTACTCCAGATAATCTAAAACAAAATTTAGAACATCAACTAGAACGGTTCTATAATAGTTTTTACTGTAATGTCATCAAAGGCATAGTTTACTCCTCAGCATTTTTTTCTGATTGCACTCTTTGTTAACATGTTTTCGCAACTTATGTAAAGATTTTTCAGGGCATGAACAGCTGAACAGCTTTTTGTATGTTATTGGTAATATTGAAAAGTAAATGAAATTATTTTTCTTGTCGCAAATTTTCATTTAACACTTAAAGGAATTCAAGTAACAAAGTTTAACTAAACTTTGTTTAATAAAAACTTCTGATTTTATAATGATCCCAAAATTTAATACAATTTTTAAAAAAAATTGAAACTCGAAAAAGTAATAAAAAAATTGCCACGCATAAAAAATTTAACATCATAGGACAAAGTTTCGAAGCGCATAAAGTGCATGAATGGCATAAAACTTCAGGAGTAATGATGGGCAGGTACAACATCTTCTCCCATATGTACTCGGAAATCCATATCTTCATTGGAGTATATTTTTTTTGTAAACTATCGTTTGATTGCCAAATCTAGTCTGAATTTAAAAACAGACCCCAAGCAAATAAAAAAACAGACTTATGTTTTGAGCACTTTTCAAAAAGTTTGACCAAAAACTTGCATTTTTCGACGCTCGCTCCTCAAATTTAGTTATTTTGGTGCTAAAGGCGGCTCTAGGAACTTTTTGAACTTGGCCAGTCAAAATGGCTGTCGTAAAATTATAGCAAAGGAAGACCCTTTGAAAAAGTTTGGCAATCACAATTGAAGGCGGAGGAAGCGGTCGCTTCAACGCCCCCGCTCCAAACCCCTTGGCACGCTACTCATTCCGTCACATCTTCTGAAAATAAAAAAAATGAAATTGAAACTTTCTTATAATTTTTGTAGTTCTTTACCAAAGATGAAAGAACCAAGTTGTAGAAAATTTGAAAAAATAGAGTCAATATTGTAATTAACTTAATGCCCCACATTTTAAATACTTTCAAGGATGTTCGCAAAGCTTGAGTTCAACTTAATTTGGAATCCTGCTTGTGTTAGGTTTCAATTAGAAAAAATGTCGACCTTTTTACCTGACTGCTAGTTATTTGAGATTCCTCTGCTTTTTCTAGTGACTAGCAAAACCACTTCAGTATTGAAATGGGATCCTTCTTGTGTTTGATTTCAATTAAAAAAATTGTCGACCTCTTAAACTGACTGCTGATTACTTGCGAGTACTCGGCTTCTTCTGGTGGCTAGCAAAAACACTTCAGTATTGAAATTGGATCCTTCTTGTGTTTGATTTCAATTTAAAAAGTTGTCGACCTCTTAAACTGACTGCTGGTTACTTGCGAGTACTCGGCTTCTTCTGGTGGCTAGCAAAAACACTCGAAAATTCAAACAATAAAAATGTTCATGCTTTTTTAAAAAATTTTCATATCAGAATTGATATAACACTCAATGAAGAAGATAATTTTATTTATGCAATACAGAGTCATCCAGGAAAATTCTCAACAGAACATATTAGCTTGAAATGGAACAGGAACAGAACCCACCCCCCTCAGGGACACGACCGCCTCACCAGCCAAAGGGTCCCCCCTTTAGTGTTCTTTTATGACATCTATTTTCGGCTGAATAACCCTATAGTTTTCACATTTTTTTAAAGTGCCTTGTGCGCCAACTTTGAAGGGGAGCACACGCCGAGAAAGCGCACTTTTTTGGCTAAAATTTTCCACAAATTCCCTAAAAAAGTTTGTGACCTGTTTTTCGGTAAATCAATTTGTTTTGTTCGACCAAGAAAAAGTCGACAAAAGTATCGAAAAGTTTTTGAAAATCCGTCCTCCCCCCCCCCCCAAGAAAAAATTAGATCCGCCTCCGTTCAAAATATAAAGCAAATGGTTTTTTTAAAATTCAGATAACAAATTCTCTCCGTAACAGACATTTTTTTTTTCAGGAATTTCAGAAAGACAACCCACAGCTAACATACAAAGTCATGTCATCATTCACAGCAGGCCAAATATCCACGGCCCACACCGACAGTCCGTCTAACCGAAACATACCTCAAACTCACATCATCAATCATTTGCCTAGTACTGCTGCCAGATCCAAGCTCCGAGAGCACACGAGTAAAATCGAAACTAATAGTGGCGGAAAAGCGAACAGTGATGAACAGTATTGGTGAGTCTGTTTTTTTTGTTCGTTTTCAAACTAATTATTAAAATCTGACATTTGCTCAAGATTTAAGTACTTTGTAATAAAAAAAAACGTGAACCTAGCTTACATCATCAAGGAAATGCTTCAGAACTATGGGGTTGTTTGGTTTATTTCGGATTACCAATTATCTTATAAAACTAGAAAGAAGTCGCGTGTGTAAGCTGAACGCTTTCAGTCATACGTCTTCTAAGTTCTGCGAAAAACTGGTCTGAGATTTTTGAAGCCAGGTAAAGAATTATCTTTCTTGGTAAAAAGTCTCCTAATTATGTAATGTACTTGAATCTATACGGGATAAAATCTTGTTTTGTTTATTATTTAGGTTCATGATTTACTATTTAGAGCACAACCAAGTATTACTATTGAGTAATTTAAACAATGCTTATGTTTCTGTTTGTCTTTGCTGTCGTATAGGTACGGGATGTCTTCGTCGCTTCAGTCGGTGTTCGGCATCCTCTTTCTTCACACTCTGCCGACTAAGATGCCGAGGGGTTTCGCCACCAAGTGCATCCTCTTCCTCTGGGCTGGCATATCTCTCCTCGTAGTCGCCTGCTACACCGCCAATCTCGCCTCATTCATGACAGGCAGACTCACTTACCTCGACTTGGACATTGCTGTGGTTTGTTGTTCCCGTCGAACCAAATTTTAATGGACTATTTAGAACTAAAAACAAACTACTCGTCTTCAACGTCAAACTTCGACGTTGAGCTTCGACATCAAATTATAAAAATGTTTCTCTCCTCGAATAAATTCGACTGCAAGTTTTTTTGTAGCCATTTTGACTCTTGAAACTCCTCTATGAAGTCCAAGGTACTTTTTTTTCTTATATTTTGTTTTTGAGTTTTAACTTTGTACTTTTGGCGCGACTTGTCATTGGACTGTGTAAAATTGCGTGCTTATCTCCCCAAAAACACCTAAAATGTTTAGAAGTTACCAAGTTCGCCTTTTGGTTTGTAAGCATTTTCTGAATTCTAGAGACAATGATGTAGTTTGAAAACATGCTTTGATAAATATATGTTGGTTCGGATGTTTTAGTTGACTTCGCGGATTTCGCTGTTTGCCTCTGCGATCGCGTTTTTGATTTGAAACTGTTGAACTTTGCTTTTCATGGCTGTACATTGATCCCCATCTCAAGATTGACCCGCTGGACACGCAAATGATTTTCATTTGATACTTTTTTACAAAATTCAATTTACAGCCCCCTGCTTAAAGTCCCACCGTTAATCATCGATATTTCTGTAGTATCCAAGTGATTGCTGATTCAGAAATTTTGCATCGCTAAACCTGCCATGTCCCATGGCTGACAAAAATTTCCCCGAAAATAATCAAGAGCTTAACTCAATTTATTATCACTGATAAGAGAGTCCGTTTTTAGCCACTACAAGATCTAATTGTCTAGGGGTAAGTGGCTCAGTTGAAGGTTGCGCAATCAAAGATAGCTTGCAATTTGGTTATACTTTTTTAGGTAAGAAATCCGCAAAACTCATCGCTAATTTATCGCCAAAAAACCGCTATTTTATTTGAATTAGCAAAGTTACTTCTAAAAATTGCAATAGTGTTGGATCGCTATGGAAAAGCGCTAGATCATGATTGGCGATCACTGTTTTTGCGAATTTTCAGCACTATAACTTTCACCGAGAGATCAACCCGGTCTTCAAAAAAAATCAGCACGAAATCCAATACTATTGACCTGATGACAAAACTGGCAAGTTTTTTTTATAGTTATGAAAACCTTTCCTTTTTGCAAAAACTTTAGCTCGGGTGCCTTGAAGGCAAATTGGGGAAGAGAAATTAAGTCAATGGTGTTTTCCGCTAATCAGAATTAACTATTTCCATTAAAGCACATAGAGTTCAAAAGAAACCATTGATTTGAAAGAACTCAACTTTGTCTGCTTAGGTCGGACGATATTTGTTTTTGTCTTCCACCCCAGCAATAAAATCGAACTAAATTTGCTAGATGTAAAATGCTCGATTCTTATTGGCTGAAAACTCCAACTAGGAGCCAAGTTAAAATCTACCCCTCCTCCCCCAAATTGCTTGGGGGGATGTTAACTTGGTTCGATCTATCAAGCATATCTTACACCAATTAATTTCAGATAATTCAAGCTTAGATTAATTTAACAATCAGTTTTTTTATTTCGAGATTTTAAAAAATGATATTCAAAACAAGGGATCATAGGGATAAATTGAGAAACTATGTTTAACAACTGCTTGTATGTGAATTAGAAAAACGGTCGGACAAAGTTTTTTGTCGTCTATCAAAAATAGTTTAAGTTATTGGTCACATAAATCAAAATTAAATTAACTATATATTGTTTGATAAAACTAACTAAAAAGGCTTAAAACTAGGGGAAAAACAAAGAACTGAAAAAATTCTTTTTCATTTGACTACTTTCATGTGCGCTTATCGAGTGCTTATTGGAGTGCTCGCAAGTAGCAGTAAAAGTTAAAATCTGTGTCTGTTGGCGATGGAAATTTACTGATACCACTTTGAAGTGAAATTCTGAATAAAATGCGTATGCGCTGTTCAGATGATCAATTCCCAGAAGGTGTACAGTTATGGTGCTGTGAAGGGCAGTAGTGTGCAGAAGTATATCACTGAACAGTGGGCTCACATGGGACCCATGCTGGCCAACAACCTGGTCGGATCTGCTTCAGACGCATTCCTCAAACTCAAGTGAGAGAGAGAGAGAAAGAGAGAGAGAGAACCTACATCTAATTGTAGCTTATACTGTCCTTTTGGTTTTACCAAACCCCCTGCCCCACGCCAATCTAAATGGATATTATGCAGCTCCGCGCTTTTAAATTTTCTTTCAGTTTTAAAAACATTGCTTCATTTTGGCCGCCGTCATGACATTATTCTGCGTTTTTCAAGGATATTGATCCAAATTTGAGAAAATATACCATGCAGTTTTTCATCTTTAGGGCGAGCCAGTAAAGAAAAAGACCAAAAACTTCATCAAAAACATCTATTTATGTATTTAAACGAATTCTGAACCTCTAAAAGACGATTAGCTGGTTTTAAACTTATCATATTTATTGGGAAAAAAATATAGTTTGATCCACGTACTTTTTAAATAACATCAGTATGAATGCAAAATTTGAAAACAGTTTTTTTTCCCGTACCAATAAAACATTTCCGAAAAAATTAAATTGCTTTGTTGAAAAGAAAAACATGTTTTTAAAATGTTGAACTGTTTTTTAATGCTCAAGAAAACGAATAGAAAAGACTCATCATGAACATCGCATTACTATGCAAGCTTTTTTCGAAGCATAAACGCTAAAATCTATTGAAAAAATCTCTGAATACAGAGAACAAATTAAGTGTCATGTGACGTTTTTAACGGATAAGTGTTTCACAGTAAGAGAACTTTTTTTAGAAACGGAACCCTGGACGCCTACTTTGACGATGCCCCGATAGTGTACTGGGAGGTGGCGAATGACCCCGACTGTAAACTGGTGGCCGTTGGCAACACTTTCGGAGACGACTACTATGGAATAGTGGTGTCCAACATGGCAGACTTCGACGGCATGTACGTCACCCTGAATGAACACATCAACCGATACAGAGACAGTCTATATCTGGGTGAGTGAGCTGTTCACACCACAAATGAACAAACATCTACAGTTGATGAAAAATGGATGGCAATATGACCTTGAGTAGCCTTGTAGGTCAAAAAACGCTTCTTCTTTTTTGGTTAATTTGTATAATGACAATATTTACGAGCTGAATTGTGTTGAAAAACTAATGTCCGAGATCAAGATAAGAAGTTTCAAGTACCTAATTTTGTTCAGATTCGTTTACCTAAGAAATAATATGCTAACATTTGGACATTAAAAGCAAATGATCAAGCCGTGCTGTGTCACAGAGATACGAATAGTCGGAGAACATATGGCAAGTCCAAAATAGAAAAAAAAACATTGGATTTCAAAATAACCCGAAAATTTGCAGAACGATTAAATGATTAAAAAAGATGAAAGTGACACAACATACTCAGCCAATTATTAATTGAAAAGTATTTTTAGAAAACTAAGTCAGTTTTTGCAAAAAAAAACATTTTTCAGTTAAGAATTAGAGTAATTTTTACCGAGGAATTGAGACTGTAATTTTGGCCAGTAAAAAAAAACTAGTACAATTACCTTAAGACACTTTAACGCAGTTTAAGATTTTGAAACGCATCTTTTTAACAAAAATTTTACTTATGAATATTACAAAACTGTAAAGTAAAAACCTTAAAAAAGTATCAATTTTGAAAACGCCCTGAAAAAATTTACAAGAAAACTTAACCTTAAAAATTTACCAAAAAATTTGATAAATTATCTATATTTCTTAACATTCAAATAAATTGACCTGAAAATGTTTTCTAACAGCTCAGCTAAATGTACCTTGTTTCTTGAAATTGGCAAAAGTTGTAGGCTAGGTTCACCTGAGTGATAAAACAAATTTGGGTAAACTGTCTACTCCTTGAGGTAAAAATTTGCTTATTGCTAACTTCTCTAAGGTAATGATAACAATTTAGACTGTTTTTTGTAAATTGTTTTCAGAAATAAATTGTTTTCTATTAGATGAGTTTAAAAAATGAATGCAACAAGGATAACCGGTTGCTCTGCAGTAAGTACAGAATGTTCCGACCGTAATCATTAAAAAATGCAATTTTTTCTGCATTGTAGTATCCGCTTTAGCGTTGGATGCGATTTGAAAATTTACAAACGCGTAGAAGGTTAGTGAATTAGACAAACAAACAAAAAACTAAAATTATATAAAATTAAAAATTGTAAAAATAGTTTTATAATTTTTGCAAAATGATTTAATTTTCTTAAAATTTTTTTTCATGCAAACAAAGCTCACAAATTATTGATATCCGAAAAAGGTGTCTAGTAAATTCAAGTTTTGTAGGCTAAGAGTTTTAATAAAAAATATTTATATTACGATTGCTACTCGATTGCTTTACTCGCCCAGTTTTTCTCGACACTGGGAGCTGTGTTTGAAAAATTTCAGTGCCTATCGAGTCACGACTGAAAGCACTTTAACATGATATGTCACTCAACCCAGTCTGATGATTAATTGTGGTAACTGATTTTGCGTTAAAAAAACTGAAACACACCCGAATGTAAAATTATTCCCCATTTTCAATAGACGTAGCAGCAAGACTATTTTATCAGAGCAAATCCCTGATTGTTCCGACTATCTTTTAAAATTATTGTTTTTTTTTGTCGAAAACGATCAAGCAATTGAAAAAACACATTTTTTCCACTTTTTCTTTTGTTTATATCCTGCACTTTATTAAATACAACTTGATAATCTTGAGTTTGGTAATGCAACATAATAAGTAGAAAATGTGTAGCGCCAATTCAATTTGCAGAGTTTTTTGCCACTTAACTTCTAATGGTACGAATATATCGCGCGTTAATTACCCCAATATGACAAAACTGGCAATTTTCAAACTACCATAACTTTACGAAACATGATCTATCGTAAAATAAGACTGCTCTTATAAAAACGAAGCTTTGGGTTTTCTAAGTTTCTCTAAACGTCTTTGAAAAAATGTTCATTTTTCAAAAACTGAAAATTTTCAGAAAAAATGAATAAAAAAGTTATAATTTCTTAAATTTTATTTACAAAAACTGTTCTCCAATACGCTATATTAGACACAAAATGATAAATGTGGCACCTAGCAATGTATTGAAGAGACTAAAAAAAGATGCTTAAACTCAATTTGTAACGATTTTTAAGGAATTTGATCAAAAACTACTAGTTTAAAAGCCCAAATTTGTCTGGAGAAAAAAAACCCGAGCACAAAGATTCCATCAATTTCTTTGGCAGTTCCATTTGTTGTTTGTTTGCAAGGTAGTTAGTTACTTCAATTTAGAATATAGTTAAAATTTTGAATCTGAATTTTGTTCTGCTGTCCTGCTTTTTTCAAACAAATATATATGTTTTACGAGTTTTTATCAAGAGGTGCTGGAAAATGCGAAAGGTCATACGGTTTCTCACAAAACCCAAATGCTAGGGCTACTACTCAAATTGATTTGAAAATTTCTCATTCGAGTGGATTGCTAAAACTAAAAAGAGTTACGGAAATTGTCCTCTCCCTTATATGGTGGTCTTAGAACTTTTATCAGAACTTTTTTCAATTTTGTAGAGGGAACAAAACAGTTAAATCAGCAATCAAATTTTGATCACTTTTATTTTTTTTCAGCAACCTCGCTGGGCGAATGACAAGGAGACGGATCTCTTATAGACAGTGAACTTGAAAATGATTAAAACAAAAAAGTGAAGGCCTTTTAGAGGGCAAGTAAAGAATTAGGAGTTAAACGAATAAATGCTTCACAAAATTCTTGCCTTTAAATCAAACGGAAATAAAACTAACTGCTTTAATAAGCAAATATTCAATATTTTTTCTAATTGGGTACCTTTTTTCTCCTTTGGTTGCTTAAATTGTTTCTCATAATTGCCTATTAAGTTCACTGTCTGGATCAAACACGTCTCTTTGTCATTCGCCCCTTGCCGTATAAAGAATTTCTGATTATATCTAAATAAGACCTCATTGGTCGAGGACAACAGGCCGACGAGAGTTCAAGCCGATGGTACTTCAGGCGAAAATTTAAACTTAGCAAACAACTCAGACGTCATTTTTTCATCTGTTAAATGTTCATTTTCAAAAATTTGAGCGCAATTAGTCCATAATAAGCATTATTCTTGACAAAAAACCACTTAGGAATGGTATCAAATATGTTTCAATTCATGGCATCAGATATGGCAAAAAAAGTTTTGATTTTCGGCGTTTAAAATCCTTAAATAGAGGCTCAAAATTCTCGAAAAAGCCAATAACTTGTAAAGATAGCACATTAAATTTAAAAAGTTTTCGAAACAATCTTAAAACTAAACCATTTTTCATGATTTTTTGACAAAACTAGCTGTCAATTAGTATAGTTTTTACACGAGACATGAGTCAATACCTACACAGAGCGAGTATGATCAATTTCACTGATTTGTTTCAGGATGAAAAGACTTTTACAAAATTGATATTTTATCACAATCACACACTTGTCAAACACTTGGTTGCAACGAAAGAAGTTTAAAGGTTTTTTTTTGCAAGAGAAGTTAGCTTTACGAGTAGATAAAAGAATTGAAGAATAGGTAGAGAGAATTAGACAAACTATACTCTTCGTATTTCTATTCTTCGTTAGAGTGCGGAATTGATACTAAAATATAGTGAGGGGACCACATCTATTCACGTATCTCTAGCTAAGTTCAGCAGATATGTGTTTTATATTTCAAATCTAAGCTTTAAAATTTTTTTAAACCTTTTCTCTGCAAATTTTGACCAATTATGTTCTTTGAGGATCTGGATTGTGTAAGAAAACGACACTGATATGACTTGCTTGTCAATTGACTAATTAGTTTTAGCGTAATTTTTGCTTGACTGAAAAATCCAACATGTATTCAATTTTGTGGCATGAATTTTAACTTCAAAATTTTTAAAACCTTGTGCACTAACGGTTACAGTCAATGTCAATAGGTTAAAATGCAGTTCATTTAGTTTGGTTCAAAGCAGGGGTATCAAAGAGATTCAAGAAAGATTAGTCCAGACTGAGCTTTGCTTCTAAATTGTTTCTTTAAGCAAAAAACTGTTTAAAAGTTGGCAAAATTTTAGTGATCATGGGAGATATTTGGGAGATATTTTACTGGTCAAAGAAACTACAAATTTGATATACTAAAACAATAAAAAGATGATGTCAATAAAAATGGCTCCAGCTTTTGGTTTTGTTTAAGGACAACTTGGTTCGGCTTGTGCCGAACTTTTGCTTATAGGTTAAAAATTTTGCATTTTTAGAGTTTTTAATCAACAGTTTCCAGCAACATTTTGATTATCGCATTTTATTATGTGAATTTTATTTTCCAAATTCAATGGCAGGGCAATATTTCTGATAAGCGGACATTTCGTAGAAACCAGATTTTCATAAGCAGCGACAATATATAACAAGTCGTTTGCTGCGCTCAAATTGAGCATGAGAAGAACAGTGCTCTTAAATCAGTGTTCGCCGCTTAAGTTACCGCTACGATGTGTTGTTTGTCGAACTATTGCATGTTACTAATTGTTGGTTATTATGAATTGTGGCCTCAAAGAAATTAGCCTACGAGCAAATTAGTATTTTTTTTAAAAAAATTACACTAAGATCAAGCAGTGGACATCAAGCCGAATCGTGGAGATGGGGATATGAAATCAAACATATACATAAGACTTTTTATAAATCTAAAAATTTGTGTTAGTTTCAACGCATCAAAACATTTATAAGTTGTCAAAACTGAATATAAACAACTGGCAATTTTCAAACTACCATAACTTTACGAAACATGATCTATCGTAAAATAAGACTGCTCTTATAAAAACGAAGCTTTGGGTTTTCTAAGTTTCTCTAAATTTCTTTGAAAAAATGTTCATTTTTCAAAAACTGAAAATTTTCAGAAAAAATGAATAAAAAAGTTATAATTTCTTAAATTTTATTTACAAAAACTGTTCTCCAATACGCTATATTAGACAAAAAATGATAAATGTGGCGCCTAGAAATGTATTGAAGAGACTAAAAAAGATGCTTAAACTCAACGATTGTAACGATTTTTAAGGAATTTGATCAAAAACTACTAGTTTAAAAGCCCAAATTTGTCTGGAGAAAAAAAACCCGAGCACAAAGATTCCATCAATTTCTTTGGCAGTTCCATTTGTTGTTTGTTTGCAAGGTAGTTAGTTACTTCAATTTAGAATATAGTTAAAATTTTGAATCTGAATTTTGTTCTGCTGTCCTGCTTTTTTCAAACAAATATATATGTTTTACGAGTTTTTATCAAGAGTTGCTGGAAAATGCGAAAGGTCATACGGTTTCTCACAAAACCCAAATGCTACGGCTACTACTCAAATTGATTTGAAAATTTCTCATTCGAGTGGATTGCTAAAACTAAAAAGAGTTACGGAAATTGTCCTCTCCCTTATATGGTGGTCTTAGAACTTTTATCAGAACTTTTTTCAATTTTGTAGAGGTAACAAAACAGTTAAATCAGCAATCAAATTTTGATCACATTTATTTTTTTTCAGCAACCTCGCTGAGCGAATGACAAGGAGATGGATCTCTTATAGACAGTGAACTTGAAAATGAGCAAAACAAAACAGTGAAGGCCTTTTAGAGGGCGAGTAAAGAATTAGGAGTTAAACGAATAAATGCTTCACAAAATTCTTGCCTTTAAATCGAACGGAAATAAAACTAACTGCTTTAATAAGCAAATATTCAATATTTTTTCTAATTGGGTACCTTTTTTCTCCTTTGGTTGCTTAAATTGTTTCGCATAATTGCCTATTAAGTTCACTGTCTGGATCAAACACGTCTCTTTGTCATTCGCCCCTTGCCGTATAAAGAATTTCTGATTATATCTAAATAAGACCTCATTGGTCGAGGACAACAGGCCGACGAGAATTCAAGCCGATGGTACTTCAGGCGAAATTTTAAACTTAGCAAACAACTCAGACGTCATTTTTTCATCTGTTAAATGTTCATTTTCAAAAATTTGAGCGCAATTAGTCCATAATAAACATTATTCTTGACAAAAAACCACTTAGGAATGGTATCAAATATGTTTCAATTCATGGCATCAGATATGGCAAAAAAAGTTTTGATTTTCGGCGTTTAAAATCCTTAAATAGAGGCTCAAAATTCTCGAAAAAGCCAATAACTTGTAAAGATAGCACATTAAATTTAAAAAATTTTCGAAACAATCTTAAAACTAAACCATTTTTCATGATTTTTTGACAAAACTATATGTCAATTAGTATAGTTTTTACACGAGACCTGAGTCAATACCTACACAGAGCGAGTATGATCAATTTCACTGATTTGTTTCAGGATGAAAAGACTTTTACAAAATTGATATTTTATCACAATCACACACTTGTCAAACACTTGGTTGCAACGAAAGAAGTTTAAAGGTTTTTTTTGCAAGAGAAGTTAGCTTTACGAGTAGATAAAAGAATTGAAGAATAGGTAGAGAGAATTAGACAAACTATACTCTTCGTATTTCTATTCTTCGTTAGAGTGCGGAATTGATACTAAAATATAGTGAGGGGACCACATCTATTCACGTATCTCTAGCTAAGTTCAGCAGATATGTGTTTTATATTTCAAATCTAAGCTTTAAAATTTTTTTAAACCTTTTCTCTGCAAATTTTGACCAATTATGTTCTTTGAGGATCTGGACTGTGTAAGAAAACCACACTGATATGACTTGCTTGTCAATTGACTAATTAGTTTTAGCGTAATTTTTGCTTGACTGAAAAATCCAACATGTATTCAATTTTGTGGCATGAACCTTAACTTCAAGATTTTTAAAACCTTGTGCACTAACGGTTACAGTCAATGTCAATAGGTTAAAATGCAGTTCATTTAGTTTGGTTCAAAGCAGGGGTATCAAAGAGATTCAAGAAAGATTAGTCCAGACTGAGCTTTGCTTCTAAATTGTTTCTTTAAGCAAAAAACTGTTTAAAAGTTGGCAAAATTTTAGTGATCATGGGAGATATTTGGGAGATATTTTACTGGTCAAAGAAACTACAAATTTGATATACTAAAACAATAAAAAGATGATGTCAATAAAAATGGCTCCAGCTTTTGGTTTTGTTTAAGGACAACTTGGTTCGGCTTGTGCCGAACTTTTGCTTATAGGATAAAAATTTTGCAGTTTTAGAGTTTTTAATCAACAGTTTCCAGCAACATTTTGATTATCGCATTTTATTATGTGAATTTTATTTTCCAAATTGAATGGCAGGGCAATATTTCTGATAAGCGGACTTTTCGTAGAAACCAGATTTTCATAACCAGCGACAATATATAACAAGTCGTTTGCTGCGCTCAAATTGAGCATGAGAAGAACAGTGCTTTTAAATCAGTGTTCGCCGCTTAAGTTACCGCTACGATGTGTTGTTTGTCGAACTATTGCATGTTACTAATTTTGTTGGTTATTATGAATTGTGGCCTCAAAGAAATTAGCCTACGAGCAAATTAGTATTTAAAAAAAAAAATTACACTAAGATCAAGCAGTGGACATCAAGCCGAATCGTGGAGATGGGGATATGAAATCAAAAATCAAACATATACATAAGACTTTTTATAAATCTAAAAATTTGTGTTAGTTTCAACGCATCAAACATTTATAAGTTGTCGAAACTGAATATATATAACTGGCAATTTTCAAACTACCATAACTTTACGAAACATGATCTATCGTAAAATAAGACTGCTCTTATAAAAACGAAGCTTTGGGTTTTCTAAGTTTCTCTAAACGTCTTTGAAAAAATGTTCATTTTTCAAAAACTGAAAACTTTCAGAAAAAATGAATAAAAAAGTTATAATTTCTTAAATTTTATTTACAAAAAATGTTCTCCAATACGCTATATTAGACACAAAATGATAAATGTGGCACCTAGCAATGTATTGAAGAGACTAAAAAAGATGCTTAAACTCAATTTGTAACGATTTTTAAGGAATTTGATCAAAAACTACTAGTTTAAAAGCCCAAATTTGTCTGGAGAAAAAAAACCCGAGCACAAAGATTCCATCAATTTCTTTGGCAGTTCCATTTGTTGTTTGTTTGCAAGGTAGTTAGTTACTTCAATTTAGAATATAGTTAAAATTTTGAATCTGAATTTTGTTCTGCTGTCCTGCTTTTTTCAAACAAATATATATGTTTTACGAGTTTTTATCAAGAGGTGCTGGAAAATGCGAAAGGTCATACGGTTTCTCACAAAACCCAAATGCTAGGGCTACTACTCAAATTGATTTGAAAATTTCTCATTCGAGTGGATTGCTAAAACTAAAAAGAGTTACGGAAATTGTCCTCTCCCTTATATGGTGGTCTTAGAACTTTTATCAGAACTTTTTTCAATTTTGTAGAGGGAACAAAACAGTTAAATCAGCAATCAAATTTTGATCACTTTTATTTTTTTCAGCAACCTCGCTGGGCGAATGACAAGGAGACGGATCTCTTATAGACAGTGAACTTGAAAATGAGCAAAACAAAAAAGTGAAGGCCTTTCAGAGGGCGAGTAAAGAATTAGGAGTTAAACGAAATAATGCTTCACAAAATTCTTGCCTTTAAATCGAACGGAAATAAAACTAACTGCTTTAATAAGCAAATATTCAATATTTTTTCTAATTGGGTACCTTTTTTCTCCTTTGGTTGCTTAAATTGTTTCTCATAATTGCCTATTAAGTTCACTGTCTGGATCAAACACGTCTCTTTGTCATTCGCCCCTTGCCGTATAAAGAATTTCTGATTATATCTAAATAAGACCTCATTGGTCGAGGACAACAGGCCGACGAGAATTCAAGCCGATGGTACTTCAGGCGAAAATTTAAACTTAGCAAACAACTCAGACGTCATTTTTTCATCTGTTAAATGTTCATTTTCAAAAATTTGAGCGCAATTAGTCCATAATAAGCATTATTCTTGACAAAAAACCACTTAGGAATGGTATCAAATATGTTTCAATTCATGGCATCAGATATGGCAAAAAAAGTTGTGATTTTCGGCGTTTAAAATCCTTAAATAGAGGCTCAAAGTTCTCGAAAAAGCCAATAACTTGTAAAGATAGCACATTAAATTTAAAAAATTTTCGAAACAATCTTAAAACTAAACCATTTTTCATGATTTTTTGACAAAACTAGCTGTCAATTAGTATAGTTTTTACACGAGACATGAGTCAATACCTACACAGAGCGAGTATGATCAATTTCACTGATTTGTTTCAGGATGAAAAGACTTTTACAAAATTGATATTTTATCACAATCACACACTTGTCAAACACTTGGTTGCAACGAAAGAAGTTTAAAGGTTTTTTTTGCAAGAGAAGTTAGCTTTACGAGTAGATAAAAGAATTGAAGAATAGGTAGAGAGAATTAGACAAACTATACTCTTCGTATTTCTATTCTTCGTTAGAGTGCGGAATTGATACTAAAATATAGTGAGGGGACCACATCTATTCACGTATCTCTAGCTAAGTTCAGCAGATATGTGTTCTATATTCAAAACTTCTTTTACTGGGATATTATGAAAAAAAAACATATAATTTATCTCAGTTAAGTTTAAAAAAACATATGTTTTTTTTTCTCATTTAGAATATAGTTCTGGGGTTCTTCGGGTATTTTAAGGTGCAAATTTTCTTTAACTTTTGTTGAGGTGGGATTAATTACGCCTGTTGAGTAACTAAGTCTGTTGAGTACAGACAAGCTGCGTGAGAAGTGGCTGGAAGACTACAGATCCTGCCCTTCTCGAGATGACATCCAGAACTCATTAGGACTGTCCCACATAGGGGGTCTGTTTTACGTACTCATGGCCACCTGCTGCATCTGCTTCCTGGTGCTGCTCCTGGAACTGATGGTGGAGAAGGGAGTCGAGAGAGTCGCTCACAATCGAGGACCCCCACAGTTCCTCAAACATCACAGCCTGGTTAGTGCAACCTTTCTCGGAAGTTTTCCTCCGCAAAAAGTCGGAGGGAAAGAACCAATATGTGAGCTCCTCGGCTCTTTATCGCTAATCGCTTCTGTGGTTCCAATTAAACATAAATGCATTTGGTGACTTCTTTGGATCGGTTGTATCGTTCTAAACAATTAGCGCGTTTTAATTTTGTCGGAATTAATTGTGATAAAATTCGTTGTTCAATTTCTGGGACGCAATCCGAAACCATCAGAATGATGTCACTTTAAAAAAATTTTTTTATGGATTCGATCTTTACCTCTTAGGTGATCTCCAAGTCCTCAAACACCGCAAATTGGTTCGCTCACATTCATATAAATAGGCTTTTGAATTATTTTAATTGTTTGGTTTTTATTTCTCTTCACTTTTAAGTTGATCTTTATTTTTAGCTAGCTAAGTTGAGTTAAAAATTGACTGATTTTGGAAGTTTGCTTTTTAGCAACTATATGCGATGTGGAAACATAAGCAGAAGATTGCTCTGCGTCATCGTGAGGGGCAGAGGGAAAGAGAGAGGGAGAGCAGAAAGAGCACTTATAGCGCCAAGGACTCCGAGAAGTAAGTCATACTTCCTGATGAACTCGTACGAGTACAGATTTTCTTCGCTCAGGGGCGGACTGGGGGGTTGGGATGGCGGAATGGCGGCGGGTAATGGGGCGTTTTTCCCCTTAGGAGTTCTGCACCCTCGCCTTCTAAAAAGTCCCTCTTTGGTGCTCTTTGATAACACCAAATGGTCACTGAAATACTTTGATGGCGAAATATATTTTCTGAGGTGGAAAATCGCGTGGTGAAAGCCCTCGAAAAAATCTCAAAATTGGGTTTTTCTTACATTTTATAAGCCAAACTAGGATCGGAATACTGTTTGAGTAGAGCTCTTAAAATCATTCGTTTGTTTCAAAAAAAATTGTCGGTCAAATTTTTTTTCAGTCACTAGGTAGATAAAATCATCTAAGCAAATTATAGGGATGCTGATAATTGCGACTATGAAAGTGATTTCAAACCAGGATTGTCAACCAGGCTGTCATCATCTCCGGTCATTCACAATCCATAC